>NC_089744.1:53469098-53536598 GCF_040412425.1 Macrobrachium rosenbergii
ACAGTGAATACTACTCCTGTTATACAACTGGAGTCTTGAAGTTTTAAGAAGACAGACTCTCGATTTCTTCCCTGAAGGGATGCGGATCCAACAGGAATCCATTTAGGAGCTGAAGATGGCTTCACATGATCCTGGAGTCTTTAGGAGATGTTATAATCCAATGGGCATTTCTCCAGGAGGTGGAAGAAATGATTCTGAAGATATATTCCCGATTTCTTCCCTGAAGGGAAGCGGATCCAACAGGAATCCATTTAGGAGCTGAAGACAGCTTCACAGGATCCTGGAGTCTTTATGAGATGTTTTAATCCAATGGGCATTTCTCCAGGAGGTGGAAGAAATGATTCCAAAGACAGATTCCCGATTTCTTCCCTGAAGGGAAGCGGATCCGACAGGAATCCATTCAGGAGCTGAAGACAGCTTCACAGGATCCTGGAGTCTTTAGGAGATGTTATAATCCAATGGGCATTTCTCCAGAAATGCTTCAGGAGCTGAAGACTGCTTCAAAGGATCCTGGAGTTGTGAAGACGTCTTTCAAGAATAATATTTTAACTGTCCACAAATTTTCAACATTAAGTGACCCAACAGTATATAATAAAGGATTTTAGTTAGGCTGAGCTTTGTTATTTTCGTTTCAAAATGGACTCAGTGGGTAATTCTGCAACAACAACAGGCAATACTGGTGATGGTCCGGAACCGCCAATGGCATCAGCATTGGTTCAAAAACCAACGGCAGCTGCTCCTGCCCCTACACCAAGATATGGTCAGTTGTTTCTATATGACTGGAAGGTAAACGGGGCTGGTGCGGCCCGTAGACTGTTGCTGACTATTATTAGTTGGGTCTAATGAAAATGAAAATAATTAATAATTTCCCATATTTTGGTAATCATAGAATCAACTAAAAACGATTATTAAATAAAATTATCTAAAAATGAAAAAAATCCCGTAGGGTGGGTCTGCCCAGACCCAACTTGCACCAGATAGGGTTAAGAGACTGGCCAGTCTTGGAGGCCTTTGGGCCTCATCCTTGAAGTTCTTGGGCCCTCTCCAGGCCTGCTTCCCCAGCCTGGCAGGATACCTGCCTTCCTCCGAGGAAGCAGCCTCTGGGTCGGACCCTTCCCTTCAAGGCTGCCCTCAAGAGACTGGCCAGCCTTGGAGGACTTTGGGTCTCATCCTTGAAGTTCTTGGGCCCTCTCCAGGCCTGCTTCCCCAGCCTGGCAGGATACCTGCCTTCCTCCGAGGAAGCAGCCTCTGGGTCAGACCCTTCCCAAGGCTGCCCTTAAGAGACTGGACATCCTTGGAGGACTTTGGGCCTCATCCTTGAAGTTCTTGGGCCCTCTCCAGGCCTGCTTCCCCAGCCTGGCAGGATACCTGCCTTCCTCCGAGGAAGCAGCCTCTGGGTCGGACCCATCCCTTCAAGGCTGCCCACCCATCCCTTCAAGGCTGCCCTCAAGAGACTGGCCAGCCTTGGAGGACTTTGGGTCTCATCCTTGAAGTTCTTGGTCCCTCTCCAGGCCTGCTTCCCCAGCCTGGCAGGATACCTGCCTTCCTCCGAGGAAGCAACCTCTGGGTCAGACCCTTCCCTTCAAGGCTGTCCTTAAGAGACTGGCCAGCCTAGGAGGACTTTGGGCCTCATCCTTGAAGTTCTTGGACCCTCTCCAGGCCTGCTTCCCCAGCCTGGCAGGATACCTGCCTTCCTCCGAGGAAGCAGCCTCTGGGTCGGACCCTTCCCTTCAAGGCTGCCCTCAAGAGACTGGCCATCCTTGGAGGACTTTGGGTCTCATCCTTGAAGTTCTTGGGCCCTCTCCAGGCCCGCTTCCCCAGCCTGGCAGGATACCTGCCTTCCTCCGAGGAAGCAGCCTCTGGGTCAGACCCTTCCCTTCAAGGCTGCCCTTAAGAGACTGGCCATCCTTGGAGGACTTTGGTCCTCATCCTTGAAGTTCTTGGGCCCTCTCCAGGCCTGCTTCCCCAGCCTGGCAGGATACCTGCCTTCCTCCGAGGAAGCAGCCTCTGGGTCGGACCCTTCCCTTCAAGGCTGCCCTCAAGAGACTGGCCATCCTTGAGGACTTTGGGTCTCATCCATGGGAAGTTCTTGGGCCCTTCCTCCCAGGCCCTTCCCCAGCCTGGCAGGATACCTGCCTTCTTCCGAGGAAGCAGCCTCTGGGTCGGACCCTTCCCTTCAAGGCTGCCCTCAAGAGACTGGCCATCCTTGGAGGACTTTGGGCCTCATCCTTGAAGTTCTTGGGCCCTCTCCAGACCTGCTTCCCCAGCCTGGCAGGATACCTGCCTTCCTCCGAGGAAGCAGCCTCTGGGTCAGACCCTTCCCTTCAAGGCTGCCCTCAAGAGACTGGCCAGCCTAGGAGGACTTTGGGCCTCATCCTTGAAGTTCTTGGGCCTCTCCAGGCCTGCTTCCCCAGCCTGACAGGATACCTGCCTTCCTCCGAGGAAGCAGCCTCTGGGTTGGACCCTTCCCTTCAAGGCTGCCCTCAAAAGACTGGCAAGCCTTGTAGGCTTTTGGGGCCAATCCTTAAGGGGCTTGGGCCCTTTCCATGGGAAGGGTCAGACCCATAGGCTGCTTCCTTGGAGGAAGGAAGCGGCCTCTGGGTCGGACCCTTCCCCTCACCAATACTCTTTGCTTTCTCTTACCCTGCTTTTCAAATCTGACACTTTCTGTCTCCGAAGGCTTCCAGACGATTTGAAGCATCTCGGAGATTGTTCTTGGAGACTTTGAAGCTCGGCGCATCCGCGAATGGCATTTCTCTCGTCCTTCCAGGAGCCGGAGACTGAAGGATTCCAAAATGTCTTCAAGGAAAATCTAGAAGGTTTTAGATCATTTCAACATCGCGATAACCATTACTTGGAGTTCTTTTTCTGGCACATAAACAGCTTCTTTGCTTTAAGGAGTCGTCTTCTATAAACTTATGAGATTCCCTCTTACTGACGATATTGATCATCCCTTCGATTCTTCCTTGCTTCTCCGAAAAGTAATTCTGTGAATCCAAAATCTTTGAAGCAGTTTCTAACACCTCAGGTTATCTACTTTTTTCTTCGTCAGCATTCTTCAGTATACCTCCATGCCGATGTCGTCTTTTTTGTTCCTTCTCTTTCTTATTTCGAGCGAAGAACTGCTCCCAGCGGTAATTTTGGGCATCCAAAATCCCCTCTCAATCAGCTTAGAAAACACCTCAAGTTCTCTACCTTTTATTTCGTATAAATTCTTCAGTTCCTCCGTTCCACTGTCTTCCTCTCTTCTTGATTATTTCCTTCCTTATTTCGAATGAAGAGCTTGCGTCCGTGAGTGACAATACGACTGTAGAGGTGCCGAATAATCGCAGAAGGCGGAACCTCGACTTCATGCTGCTCCGCGAAGTAGTCCATATTTTCAGCAGTAAACAATTACAGACTGAAGCTATCTGCCATTCTCGTGATGTACTTTTCCCTCTTGAAAATCTCTTTTAGTTGATCTGCTTCGTCATCCAGTTCATTTTAACCATAAACTTCGCCTTCTTTGCTCACATGCTGTCTCTGAAGGCTTCAAGACGTCTTCCTGGAGGATCCCTGAGATGGCCACTGTAGTCCTTGGTGTCAGTGCACCTATTGAGTGATGGCGCTATACGCATGAGCGGAAGAATTCTAAAACGACTGCAGGAAAAACACGAAGATATTACGGCGCCAGGCGACAATGATTCTTTCTTGCAGCAGAAGGTATGAAATTTTCTTGAAAGCTTTATTGCCACGAAAACATCAATATTTAAAAAAAAGAAAGAAATTAAAATTTTAGTGAAAAATCATCATCGTATCCTTTTCCCTCGTCGCCGGGAGAAATATATATATATATATATATATATATATATATATATATATATATATATATATATTATATATATATATATATATATTATATATATATATATATATATATATATATATATATATATATATATATATATATATATATATATATATATATATATATATATATATATATATATATATATATATATATATATATATATATATATATATATATATATATATATATATATATATATATATATATATATATATATATATATATATATATATATATATATATATATATATATATATATATATATATATATATATATATATATATATATATATATATATATATATATATGTTTATATATATATATATATATATATATATATATATATATATATATATATATATATATATGTTTATATACATACACATACATATATATATATAATATATATATATATATATATATATATATATATATATATATATATATATATATATATATATATTATATATATTATATATATATATATATGTATATATATATATGTATATCTACATATATTTATATATCTATATATATGTATATATATCCATATAGATAGATAGATAGATAGATAGATAGATAGATAGATATCTCCTCCGACGACGAGGGAAAGGATACGATGATGATGATTTTTCGCTACATTTACATTTATTTCTTTAAAAAAATGCTATTTTCGTGGCAATAAAGCTTTCTAGAAAATTTCACCCTTGGGAGGACAAGATCAACTTGAAATTATTATTATAGATAGATACATATACATAAATATATGTATATATAAGTATATATACATATATTTTATATATATATATATATGTGTGTGTGTGTGTGTGTGTGTATACACTGGTTTGTGCGTCTGTGTGCGTTAATTTTTCCCAATAGTTAAAAATAAGGTGGTCTCAAGAATTTCTGTTTCCTGAAATGGTCATCACTAGCGCCCAGTAATCCAGTCAGCTTCAAGAGAAAAGTGACCTTTTTTGTTTTAACAAGGCTTCTCCATTGCCATTGATCACCTTATTAAGGGGGAGAGAGAGAGAGAGAGAGAGAGAGATGGCTGCCTCCAGCAAGGAATGATTAAGTTTTTTCGCATAGCAGAGTAAGTTATAAATATATAGTTTTTTTTATGGTACCAGCATCAAATTATAACAGTAGATTTTTTGAAGGATACAGAGTAGTTTAAATCGCTTGTCTTATTTAAAGAAAAATTCTTCTTCGGAAAAGAAATAATTTTTAGATTCTTCAAGAACACAATTAAAGACGCACGGAAAACTTTTCCAATATTCCTGGAAAACCTGTCTACCATATACTTTGGAGGCTTGTATTTCAAGTCAATGGTCCCTGTATGCTTGTCCCGTATGAATTGGATTCATATTCTAAAAAAAAAAAAATAATAGTAATAAAAAAATACTCATAGTAGCATGAGTCTTAAAATGAAGAAGCAAATCCACAGTTGTATATTTATCTTTAAATATATGTACATATACATAACTGTGGAATTGCTTCTCCAATAATAATAATAATAATAATAATAATAATAATAATAATAATAATAATAATAATAATAATAATAATAATAATAATAATAATAATAATAATACTGAGATAATATTAAGCAAACTTTTTACTGATGAAGATGCAATTTTTAATAATTTTAGTAGAACATTTTTTAAACAACTTTTAGAGCTGGCCGTGCTGGACACGACCTTTGCCTTCAGTTTGTATAAACAAACTGAAGGGATGGCCATGGGATCACCACTTGGTCCAATTTTTGCTAACATCTTCATGTGCTCCTGGAGGAGCGCATAATAGAAGAATGTCCCATTAGGTTCCGCCCTCTATTTTATCGAAGATATGTTGACGACACGTTCTCCCTATTTCGTCATGAATGTCATGCAGAGTCCTTTCTGGAGTTCGTCATCCGACAACATCCAAACATAAGGTTCGCTATGGAGAAGGAGGTAAATAACAAACTCCCCTTCCTTGATCTTATTATTTCCAGAGGTGACTCAGGTTTTTACACAGGTGTGTATAGAAAAAATACATTTACTGGTTTGGGAATGAATTTTTATAGTTCGTGTTTCTTTCATTTGAAACTGAACTCTATTTTAACCCTCCTCCATAGGGCTTACACCCACTCGTCAAACTGGAAGAGTTTCCACGATGAGATATCCTTTTTAGTGAAATATTTCAATAATAATTGTTTTCCATCACGACTTTTTTTCAGATCCCTAAATAAACTGCTACTACAGAAAATGACTCGGCAACACCTGAATCGACTGTGCCGAAACTAAAGATGTATGCAAGTTTCCCTTTCGTGCATGATGATACTTTTAGGAGAAAATGCACAGCCATTATTCAAAAGAGTTTTCCAGCTTTAAACCTGAAAATCATCCCGAAAAATCCCTTTACAATAGGGTCTCTGTTCAGAGTCAAAGACCGGCTCAGTCCTCTGTTTTCGTCCAGCGTTGTTTACAAGTACACTTGCCCGGGATGTGATCACGGGATATACATATGTGGGATGCACGAGGAGGCTGTTGAAGGTCCGCATAGATTCCCACAGGGGCATAAGTCATAGAACAGGTAGCAGGTTATCTAATCCTGAGCAATCAAATATACGAAATCATTCAAAATTATGTAAAACTTATATTGACAGCAAGGATTTTTCCATCCTAGGCCGAGTGCAGAACAACAACGACTTAACCATCCTAGAATCCATAATTATCAGGAAGACTGTGCCGTCGTTAAATACTCAATCGTCCTCAGTGAAATTGTTTATAGCCTAGTTTGGGCAACTGGTTTTCCTCACTCTGTTTGTACTTATTTATGTTAGTCTTGTTCTTTCTTTCATATAGGTAGGTTGTTTTAAGATTTTAGTGAACTCCTTTTACTCATTATTGACTTGTCTTGGAATGAGGTGTTTTGTTTTAAATATTTTTACTACATAAAGAGCTGTTGCCATTGCATTAATTTGTTATTGATGTTCGCAAATTATATTATATTTTATAGCCTTTGAAAATGCGACTTAGAATTCGTCATGAAACGTCGGCATTGAAAATAAACTGTAGATGATGAGGATGCCTTTCCCTACTGCTTCCTTCGTGATGTATATATATATATATATATATATATATATTATATATTACTAAAAGGACCTCATTCAAACTGCATGGTATCTATAGATACCATCCAGTTTGAATGAGGTCCTTTAGTAATTTAGTTAATGCACAGAACAATTATGTATGTGATAAAGTTAATATATACGTATGTATACATATATGTGTGTGTTAGTGTGTGTATTAACAGATAGTTAGACACAGAGATAGATGCATAGATAGAAAGATATATATATATATATATATATATATATATATATATATACATATATATATATATATATAAACACATATACATATAAATACATATATATATATATATATATATATATATATATATACATATACATATATATACATATATATATATATATACATATATGCATATATATAGTAGGGAGTACGGATAGGAAGAACAGTCAGCTCATCATTGATATATTTATTAATAGGTGCGCTTCAGGATCACCATATCCCATCTTTTCTGGCTAAAAGATACAAAACACTAATTAAAACTGACAACAGAGCTTACAAAATTAAAATGCTTTAAAGATTGAAAAATGACAATGACAAAACAAGAAATAGATTACCTTCAGTAGTAAAGTCCAGAGGATGAAAACTGAATAAGAGTAAACAAGGTTAGCAAGTAAACAAGAAAGGCGGGGGTTACTATAGTACGACCGTTTTAGGAAGAGACTTTGCCCCTCTTAAACTGACCATTAACCTTCTGACTTCAAGCTCTCATTGTTTGCGCCTGTTATCAAGCAATGTACTATAATAGAAAGTTCTGAATGAAGTTTTGTTGTCCCACTTAAATTTTAGATAAAAAAAAAAAAATTCAATATATGAAAATGATAGATGCAAGAAATTTGGAAACCTAGATTTGCTTTCATTTTCAGTTTTGTTTATTTGGATGCTGTACTGAGCAATGTTCTTGAGTTACGTCATCTACTATAGTTTTTTATTACTGTTCCTTTGCTGTTATCGAAGTCATATAATTGTGATATAGTTTTGAGCTTTTGAATTGTTTTCTTTCGTGTATGCCTGATCCGTCTTTACCTCCTTGCTGTATCAAGGTTGAATTTTCACTGTGCAGCTATAAAATGGCTCATAATAAATATTCTTTAAATATTGTTACACCCTTATATATATATATATATATATATATATATATATATATATATATATATATATATATATATTGGGTGTAACAATATTTAAAGAATGTTTATTATGAGCTATTTTATAGCTGTACAGTGAAAATTCAACCTTGATACAGCAAGGAGGTAAAGACAGATTACGGCATGCAATGAAAGAAAGCAATTCAAAAGCTCAAAACTATATCACAATTATATATATATATATATATATATATATATATCTATATATATATATATCTATATATATATATATGTATATATATATATATATATATATATATATATATATATATATATATATATATATATATATATATATATATTACACATTTATACAGTATTAGATTTTACCTGTGCTTTTAAAGCACTGTCATATGATACTCATCACTGCTGTGGCATTTCTGTTATATGTAGATTTTTAAAGATATTTCTGCCACTTTCTGTCGAAAAAACAGATCTATATTTCAATTTATTTCAATTTCAGTGTTCAACAGGATATCACACAACAAGGGAAAGCAATAAATTTATTTACAATCGAAGTATGAGGAGACATTACTTATGAAGAATCCTCGTCAGAGGATGCTACATCGATAACAAAAGAATCTATATATTTATCAATGCAAACATCTCTTGAAGCGTCATCTCTTTTTATATCTTCGGCATGTCTCACATCATTAGCCCAGTTGTCAGAAGATATGGATTCAATTGCTTCTTTGACCAAAGGAAGCAGGTCTAATTTTTAAAATGATTCTTCTTTGCCACGTATGATTTCACCTGTGCCCATATCAGTTCTGTTGCATTATACTGGCAGTGATATGGAGGCAGCCTAACCACTATGTCCATGATCTCTTGCCAGTCTGTCAATCACGTAATCATTTTCTTTGCATGAATGTCTTTGCAACTTTACTAATTTTTTATTAGCCAGTCTTTAACTTCATCCTTTTTTGGCAGACATTGTCGGAGGTTTATTAATTCGAACTGAATGATAAGAAGCGTTATCCAACACTATGATGGCAGATGGCCCTATATTGGGAAGAAGCTGGGTTTTAAACCATTTTTCAAACACTGCAGAATTCATCTGAGTTTCTAGATTGCGTATCCCTTGTCAGCTGGGTGCTTGATCATTGATAAAAATATTACCCAGAAATGTGGTTAATATTGCAACCAATATTGTGATTGTGTCTACTTACTCTCAATGTTATTGATGTACAATTAGAAGGAATAAATCATAGGTAAAAATTTTTATTCTGTCACGTCTCTCTCTCTCTCTCTCTCTCTCTCTCTCTCTCTCTCTCTCTCTCTCTCTCTTTTTTTTTTTTGCCCAGCTAGTGGAATAGTAAGCGGAACCATAAACATGATGAACATTCTTTATGATTAGTTTTCTGACGAATATACAAATAATTTTTAACTATAATACACAACTGTGATGTAGCTGTCCTTTACGGATTCAAACAGAATTAGAGAAAATGAAAAAAAAAAAAAAAAAAAGAAGACTGTCATCCTCAATCAGTGCAGTGCTTATACCTCTGGCAACACTAAACCCCGATATATAGTACTTATCCTATGTTTATTTATTTGTGTTGTTACATTAATTGCATAATATCTATATCACGGATCGCTATTATCACAATATTATCATATAAATAAAACAGGTTAATTTGCAGCAAAACAACAAATACAAACGCTATTACAATGATTGTTTACGATTTCGTGCGTCTGGTAGCATGCTACGGGTGACTACCGTCTGAAAACCCTCCGGATTGTGGTAAGTGTGAGGTCTCATCTCGGCCGTAATCAAAGGGTTAATTTAGCTGTGGGTATGGGTATGGTACAGATATGGGTATGGGTATGGTATAGATATGGATATGGGAATGGTATGGTATGGGTATGGATATGAGTATGGAATGGATATCAGTATGGGTATGGATCTAGGTATGGGCATCGGTATGGGTATAGGTATTAGTATGGTACAGATATGGATATAGGTATCGTACAGATATGGGTATGGGTATGGGTATCGGTATGGTATGGGTATGATACAGATATGGGCATGGTATGTAATGGATATGGGTATGGGTAAGGCACGGATATGGGAACTAGCAAATGCGAGCGATATGAGCATCTGCTAGTGTATATATATATATATATATATATATATATATAAATATATATATCATATATATATATATATATATATATATATATATATTATATATATATATATATTATATATATATATCATATATATACAGTGTATATATATATATATATATATATATATATATATATATTATATATATACATACACAAACACACACACACACTAGCAGATGCTCGCTATCGCTCGCATTTGCTAGTTCCCATATCCGTACCATACCCATGCCCATATCTGTATCATACCCATACCCGTATCTGTACCATACCCATACCTATACCCATATCCATTACATACCCCTACCCATACCATACCGATACCCATACCCATACCTGTACGATGCCTATATCCATATCTGTACCATACCAATACCTATACCCATACCGATACCCATTCCTTACCATAGCCATACCTATATCCTAATTTATGTATGTATATATATAAATATAAATATTCATGGTATATACACCACTTGGCTGTAAAATATCTTAGAACAACTTTGAGTTGCTCTTTCACAAAGTTCAATAAAATACAAGGGGCTTCCGCCTCCTTATATAATAGTTTACCTTCAATATTAAATTCCTGAGCCAAAAATATGGATCAGCTTGTAAACCTTCAAACGCTTTACTTCTACCACAGAAACTTTTGAGAGCCATCAACAACGTACTTCCACATTATTTCTCGAGATTCTATTATACGCCAAATACAGCTTTTCCTGTTACTGTATTTTCAAACTTCTCACATTTATCATAAAACGTGATCCAAACACACTCCTTTGGTTTTAAACCTACACTGTTTTTCATCTATTAATCCTTTCGTTACCATTCACCATCTTTAAGATGCTTAGTGATGTTATGTCTATAATTCTTACAATCATCTCCATCACTTTTACCTTCATATAATGGAACAATTATTCCTATAGCCCATTTCTTCGGGACATGTCTTTCATCCAAACACACCTTACAGTCAGTCATTTTTTGCTATCACCTCCGTAACACTGCATCTCAGATCTCACCACATCATCTCCTCGCGTCTTCCATGATCAACCTCTTAACTGCCCTCCGTAAGCCCTCAAAAGTCACATCATGACGACTATCAAATTTCCACTAATCCTTCTGCTGTTTGTTCACTCATCTCTAGCCCTCTTCTCTTCTGTCTTCTGCACTCAGCACACCAAGATACACGCTTCATCGACTCATGCAGGAGTGCATTAATTTAAGACAGCATCTCTCTATTTGCACAATTTAGTTCGAGGTTCTTTTGGTCATTAACCTTTTTTTCCCTCAAATTAATTCCCTGTAGCGCAACATTTTATCTATAAAGTTCTTATTCATCTACACCTAATTTTATTTATCTACCTTCTTTTTCCCCTCTTACTTTTCTTGATTACCCTGTCCAACATTTTTCTCTTATGAAGTTGCACTTTACTCTTGGTCCTTCCTTAAATCTCTTACTTTCTCATCCAACGCCTTTTGAAACATTTTTGAGAGGTAATTGCTCAACA
Organism: Macrobrachium rosenbergii; assembly: GCF_040412425.1. Taxonomy (NCBI): domain Eukaryota; kingdom Metazoa; phylum Arthropoda; class Malacostraca; order Decapoda; family Palaemonidae; genus Macrobrachium; species Macrobrachium rosenbergii. The sequence continues at coordinate 53,480,876 of NC_089744.1, forward strand.
ACGTAGTTTTCCAAATTATCCTCATCAAAGCCCGCGCTATCCATGTCTTTATTCCTCACTATTTCATCCATTTTCTCACATATTCTCCTCTCACTTCGTTCGTATCAAACTCACATGTTTTGATTTTATTTACAACCTCATTTTCACTCCTTTAACTTTTATCTATGTTGACTTCAAATTCAATCACATCATGATCCAATAAGGGTGTGCGTTCCTTTTCAACACCCACTTTCCACAAAATTATGCACTGTGGTTTTCGATTTTCGAAATACTGTCAATCATAACATTTAAACCTTTCACGTTCCACCGCAGAATCTTTGTTTATATGAAATCTGGACTTCCGACTCTGAAGACTGACTGCTTACAGATTGCACACCCAACTGCTTCAGTAAATGCACTTTGGTGGTCCGATTTTAGAGTTGCCGATATACGCTCTTCGGTTCCCTTTCCATGCCTAGCTAAAATTCTTCTAGATTTTACATTTACGAGTCTGTTAGTATACTCTTGGCGTTTAGCTGTCCAATTTTAATCTACCATCAGCCAATTTTCAATATTGGCTTAGATGCTTCATGATGATGAGATGTTTGGCATTTTTTTAAAATCTACCAGTTAATAATTGATTCCAACGTTCCCCATTTTACAGTTTACTATTGCATTAGGTGCTCTAATTATCTGATAGGCATTCCATTTCAGGGATTTTTAATGCACGTTGACAATCCCAGTCTAAAAACATTCATTACAGCTTCACTGTCTAAAAACCTTTCAGGTATTTCCATTAGATAAACAGATAAAATATTCGCATAATCTCACTCTGCATATCATTTCAGATTCTTCCTTTTAACCGTTGCATCTCTGCATCTCAGATCGTTCACTAATATGCTGATTGTTATATCATCTCCTTTTCGATACTAAGACTTCTTTCCATGAAAATTCATGTCTCATCATCAGGTTTCTTTTTTATTGTGGGTTTGTTATGAAGAGAAAAAAAAAAACAGTTTTTTTATTTTAGAGTATCCACATTCTGACTATTTTATTAAAGGGAAAATATTAGGTTACGGATATAAATTCTACAAATTCCCTAAAGCACATTTCAGTACATTTAAATATGAAGATTGGTTTACAAGCCCAAAGTAAAATGTATCATTGGTACTTCAGTGTAAAGAATGTAATTTATGTACATATACGTTATAAGTTATAATTCATTTTTGTAAACTTTTTGCCTACTATTAAAATATAAAAACATATTTTTGAATTCCAATTTCGAAAAATAACATCACCCTATATATCCTGTCTCTTTTTATGTTTGAAAAAAATTCTTGTGACAGGATAGATCTCTACACAAACTCCTCAACTAGCACTGATATTACACAACTCGACAACAATATACCATCCCAGGGATATCGCTTCACGCATGAGAACCCTGAAAGAGTTTTCTCTTCCAAATCTGATTTCTGGGAGTTCTGTTCTGAGCAAGGAAGAGAGAGAGAGAGAGAGAGAGAGAGAGAGAGAGAGAGAGAGAGAGAGAGAGAGAGAGAGAGAGTGTGTGTGTGTGTGTCTTTTGGGGAGAGACATACAGTGGCAATAAAGATAGCGAACGTGTGTTCAGTGTCACGAGACCATTTATTTTCTCAAAAGATTAACCCATCACCATCATCAGTCCATCCATTTCCTTATTGCAAGAAGGAGATTCTTGTCTTCAAATAGAAACGATCAAAATTTTCTTTTCAGACTAAGATAGATTACCCGTTGATTTTAATCCTTTGAGGTAAAGCTGCAAATAACCGGGTGACTTTACGTCTGCGATTTTGACTCTCCAAGCTAAAACTACAGATTTCTTTGTGATTTCGTCCCCCTGCAGACAAAACAATAAATTTCTAGGTGATTTTATTAATATCAAATAAAACTACAAATTATCCTATGATATTGCAGCATACTGAATATTTACTTGATTCTATCTCCTTATCATTACAATTTATTTCCAGAGATGTTTCTGTGACAATGGGTTAATATATTACTGTATCTAGATATACTGAAAAGACTCGTGACAAGCTTTCGTGCAAGTAAATTTTCTTCTATACGTACCTGAAAACCAGAGATGGCAGGAAATGTATTCTCTTTTGATGATGGAAAGAAAAAAAAAGCATAAAATTAAATAAAAAAAATTATTGGTCATACTTACATAAAAAAACGGTTGGACAATTTTTCCTCTACTACGGATGCACACAGAATACTCTTACCTAAAAGAAAATAAATCAGAATTAATATCCTTATTCACTGTTGCGTATTACTCTGTACATGGACCACTTAATAACACAGGTCTCTTAGAGTATGGATGAGATTCCACTTGAACATAATACAAATTTGTAAGTCCTATCGCAAATACCTAGAGTTTGGGATTAAAGGGATATCACAGGATCACCATAAACTAATGGATAACACCGCAAATCATTCAGCCATAATGTTCTCTATAATTTTCTTGCAGTAGAAATTGAAACCATTTAGTTACAAGGATACTACATTCACAAAAACGTACAAAAGAAAATACTACTGTATAAATTCAGAAGTTCCTTGTGCATGGGGAGAATGATTTACTACGTTAAATCACAGATTGTTATCAATTAAGAAGTTCCTTGCACAACCGATATGAGATGAATGGTTTTCTCTATCACAAAAACATCCTTTGCAATTTGCAAAACTTCTTAGCGTTCTATCATCTAAAAGCTGCACAGCTTGCTGTCCCTCTTAGGCCATCTTTCACACTCATCTATTACACAAATCATAATAATATAACTTCACCATTATAATACACTCATAAATCTGATCTGGCTTCCCTAGTCTGATCTCATCTTTGCCACTTGGCATACGGTTACCATTAGTTTACCTGCATGATTTGGACGATCATATTCACGCAAATGGGCAAAGGAGTTCAAAATCCAATACCTTAAGGTATTGGGTGTGTTAGAAGTATTTTCGGTTATAAAACCCTTCCATCTGAACAGAGCTGGCCCCAGTACCTCCAACAAAGTTAGGGGGAAGTTGTTCTCGTTGGTGAGCTTTTGTTTATTTGTATGCGTCCCTGTGTGTGCATGCATGTCGGTGGGACAGAAAGCAGGAATACACCGTATTCATCTCAGATATACAAAAGATTCTCAGTATTTGCGTCATTTTGCTAATCGCGTGACTTGCAAGACTCTTACAAGAGTCTAACAAGAAATGTGAACAATCACATCTAACAGAAGCCCGAAAATTCAGTGACTGATAATACTATTTACTTTATAAATTTTCATGAGCATCGGACATAATAATTACGCCTACAATGCTATATATATACATATAAACATGGTTTCACATAAATGTACCTTGACGAGAATAAAAATGGGTTATATGTGGAATTCTGGCGACCATTTCTGAGAAGAAAATGGAATAAAAATAATTACCCATTATACGTGACTCGGGTGAGCTGACCGTTAATTGATGACGATTTCCTGGAATAAAGGGTGTTCGTTCTTAAACAGAAAATGTTCACGTAAATACAAAGCAAATCAGCGAAACTCATAGGAGTTGATCAGGGTCCAGCCTACATACAGTGTAAACAGCTTACGTCCATGTAAACAAAATACGTCATAATAACTCAATGCCCACATGGTAAATTTGGCTAAGGTAAATTTATAATCCTGACTTGTAAACAGACTTTGAGGAGGGAAAATGGCTTACAATAATAACAAACGTTCAGCTGGTCATAAGAAAGTTTCAAACAATCCATCACTTTCGCGTCTTTGAAGGTTTACCGTGAAGTAAACAGGAACGAAAAGATTTCCTCAAGGCATTTACTAACTGAACCACAGAGGATATTCAGAACCTTACTGTGAAAGAGGAGCGTAGAGGGAAAGTTATGGTAAAAAAAGGTAAAGATGATAGAAAAAAATCGACGTACAACGCAGTGAGGTTCCGAAAATGGTATAACTAAAGAAAAAAAACAAAATACAAACAAGCAAAGATTGCTATTCCTAAAGGTTAAAATCAATAAACCACTTGAGCCTTATCTAAACACAACGCAATTCTGTTGAGAATCCGACGGGAAATGCAACCCGGGACAGCTAATTTGCTTGAGGAAATGCTCATTGCATCAGTTTACATTATAGTTTGAAGCAACACATTTTAAGAATACAAAAATTTATATTTGAAAAAATATATTACACACAAAAAAATACAGCATATATACGTAAGTGTATAAAAATAAGGTATACAAACATATACATATAATTATATATATAAAATATAATATATATATATATATATATATATATGTATGTATAAAATATATATATATACATATATATATATATATATATATATATATATATATATATATATATATATATATATATATATATATATATATATATATATATATACAATATAATCCATATATATATAACTATATATTACATATATATATATATATGAACATCCACAACGCAATCCAGCGTACAACTGACACACATGCGCACACGGTAAAGATTGGAATAACATACAGTAAAGAAACACTGAAAAAAGTAAAATCAAGCATCAGTGGCAGAGTATTGTCGAGGAATTCTATCTGAATACGGCCCCAAATCCCTTTGTCCGTGGGCTGTCCCGAATCGCATGTTACTTGGATGTGGCTTAGCAATTTGTTCTCGGATTCTGTATTCTAACTGGCTTAGCTACTAAAGCCAGAGAGAGAGAGAGAGAGAGAGAGAGAGAGAGAGAGAGAGAGAGAGAGAGAGAGAGAGAGAATCTTGTTGACCTTGTTCATTAAATAATTAGCAAATTAAGTGTATGGATGCACGTTTGCAAAAACATTAATAAATGATAAATGAATTAAAAAGAAAATAAACAAATGGACTAATCGCTCATTTAGATGTACGCCGAGCCCTTGACAGACTTTGGGAAGTAAGATTACAAAATAAATGTCTAACAGCAATACACAGGAGGACTGGCAAAATCCACAGATCTGTTTATCTCCGACTCTCTCCGACTCGTTCTCTTGTCTTTCATCTTACTCCTTGCCTCACTTCAATTTCCTGACGTAGGAACTTAACAGAGATCACGTCCAAAAGTTTTGCATTACTCTTTTAAATGTCCAAATAACTGCAAACATGCATATACCCTGAGCGACCCGGTTACTTCAATTCTTTCGAGTTATGGGGCACCTATATCTCCTCAATTAGTCACTGAACTGTTCTACTGACGAAGACAAGAAACATTTTACCCGTGGGGGGTGGGTGCAAACTTAATGAAATTTCCTATTGTTGGAACAAATGGTACGGCCTCAGCGCAATCAACAGGATGTCCGTTTGTGAGACCCGTAAACTAATGTGTCCTTTGCGTACGTTTCCGTTTGAGAGAGAGAGAGAGAGAGAGAGAGAGAGAGAGAGAGAGAGAGAGAGAGAGAGAGCATTACTGAAACCTGCATTTCTTATAATTACAGACAGTTATATTTAGGATATTGAACTACACTATGAACCATTAATCTTCGACTCTACATTGGTCAAATAAGAGATTTTTCCAGTCATCCATCGGTTGGGTAGAGGAATCCTTCCATCGAAGTAGGAAATAGAAACAATGAGGGTGGAACAAATAAAATTGCAAATTCGCTCCCGGACGTCGATGTCGAATATTCATTAATATTCAATAAATATATTTTGACTTTTATTCCACTAACACATTTTAAAATATATCCGGTTAAAAATTCTGTATAATTATTCAGGTAGCATATTTTCTAAATATTTTCAATTGACACATTTTCTTGCACGATATGCAACGTAATACAGGAATCAAATACCTTCAAGAGTATACTATACTGGTCGGGGTGTCAGCATTGCGCATGGGAACGAAATTTACTATGAAAGTTGTCTTGACATTATGTAAAAGAATGCTAAAGAAAGTTTAAGCATATTCTATGTAGGTTTTTGTATTTAAATTATAGGATAAATCATTGAAAAGCTTACAATATATAACCTCAGTGGAATCAAGTTTACATCTGGTTAATCTTTTTGGATGACGTTAGATATACCCAGGTATAAAAATGCATGACAAATTATTTAAATGCTGGAACGAGATGTCAAACTAAGCCCTCTGAAGACTAGCTCCAAGCGCATAATCTGCAGTTGTTGGGAAAAACCACATAATGTGATCACCAAGCCAACAAAAGGATCCATCCATGCAAATTTTTTTGTATTTCATTTTCTCTCTTTCCATTCTTTTCTTCTGCACTAATATACTCTTATCATTCAGCAAAGCTACAATTTTTAATCTCTCCTGATATTGAGCTAGGATAAGCTGAGCAGCAAAATACGTGTATGTTTTCTCGACTTGAAGGGTAACTGTGTGACAAGAGGTATGCAGGCCGACAATATTGGGTAACAACAGTTCACCATAGCTTGAAACAGGAAATGAACTTAGGTCTTATGTTATGCGTTAATATGTGTTATCTGCTGGCCTCAAATAAAAGAATGAACCCTACATTTTGCTTAAGTAACGCATACGAAGAAACTCGTCTCACGAATGAACAAAATCATGCATTTCACTGTTTGCTAAAGAAAGCGCACAATAGGCTCTATTTTACTAATTAATTTCTAGAAAGCTGGGGATTGCTCGTAGTTCTTAGATCTAAAGAGATTATGTTTAAGACTCCATATCTCATATATTTCATGCCATTATTGGACATTTTTTTCTTCGGAATTCAGCAACCCCCAAGACATTTATCATTTCAACAAAATGACTGTAAGTGGAGGTTTCATTTAACCAATGATGCCAATTGTGATTTACTCTGAAGAATTATCGTTTGGTGACCTTCCATGCATCGTATTTCAACGTGAAACTCCAGCATTCGTCATTACTGTTTCTCTCGAGTTGTTTGTTTTGCAGATCGTCAGCATCCTGCCCTGCAGATGTGCCATGGGGAAACAACTGCATCGACGATGACACACAAACAAGCTCAGATGTCTTCATTCCAGTTTCTGTGAAATGAACACCATTCCCGGCAATGTTATGGATGGGATGACAATTTGTTTACGATAGATTTTTAAGACCTAGGCTTTCTTTCCTTAATTTATCTGACGTATTTCGCACGTGATATTCATGATATTCATTTTCTTAAGAATCTCCTCTCTGGTCACTCGTTTTTAGTTTTCTGTAAAAGAAAACTATTGAGATGGCTTTGTCTGTCCGTCCGCACTTTTTCTGTCCTCCCTCAGATCTTAAAAAACTACTGAGGCTAGAGAGCTGCAAATTGATATGTTGATCATCCACCCTTTAATCATCAAACATACCAGATTGCAGCCCCCTAGCCTCAATAGTTTTTATTTTATTTAAGGTTAAAGTTAGCCATGATCGTGCGTCTGGCAACGCTATAGTACAGGCCACCACCGGGCCGTGGCTGAAAGTTTCATGGGCCGCGGCTCATACAGCATCACACGCTGTACAGAAAACTCGATTGCGCCGAAGAAATTTCGGCGCATTTTTTCTTGTTTCCATTTTTTTTTACATCAGGTAGAAAGGCACTGTATCTCATAAACGAGAATTCTGTCTTTTGTCATGCGAATTTTCTCCAGACACACACAAACACACACATGTACACATATATAATAATATATAATATTTATCACTATCTAATTCCACCCAATTACGAAAAGTAAAAAAAGTACCAGTAAAAAACACACTACCCATCTTTCGCATCAATGATTCTGGTGCCACTGTTAGTTTAGAATGGCAAGAAACAAGTTAATGATACCACTCCAAGTAGGCTAATGTCAATCTAAATCAGCGGCAATCATGTGTTATCAGCATAAGCGCCCAAATTGGAATGCTCTCCACACAAAAGGGTCAAGGATACTTCAGTTTAAATGGTCCCAGAAAGCTCAACATCACACATCTAAGGTTTCAAGTACTTTGGATATCAACGATGGTCGACGCACAAATTGAGCGAAAGTCATTTTCATTTTCATCTTGTGTTAAGAGTGAAAAAGAACTTTCAGCCATTTTGAATTGTCCTTATTGTTAAAGATCAACGTCACTGAAGTACCATAGCTCACCAAGTTCTTCACATCGAGGCTTTCCAATCACTATGAAAAAATGCACCGTTAACTCAGGACTGTAAACAAGGTGTCCATAAACTTGGCTATAAAGATCAGGTCAGGATTATTGGCTGCCCTTAAATGTGCCTGCTTTTCATTTTAGGGTTCAGTCCGTATTTATGGGGGCCTCTCATAAAATCCAAATAAACAGAGGCACGAATAAACTTCGAAAGGAATTAGAGCTTATCCTTGTGGACACAGATGGACAATCATGAAGGACGGAACTGACACCTTACGAGATCTAAAAGGCTGCCATAACTCGACTGTTGAGTTTAAAATTGAGGTCATCGCCTTTTGGACGCTGTACTGGAAAGGAGATGAAACCATTAGTTCACCCATACAAGCTGGTGCACAAAGTGGGGTTGAAACATCCGATCTTAGTAATTTCAGAATAAAGTAAAATCCTTGCTATTAAAAACAGTCCCTTTTAATTAGGACTAGAAAAATGACACACATATAATAAATCAAATTTATATTTAAGAAAACCCAATATATATATATATATATATATATATATATATATATATATATATATATATATATATATATATATATATACTGTATATATATACATACATGTATGCATTCAAATTAATTATTTATGTAACAATCTCCTCTCTCCCTCTCTCTCTCTCGAGAGGTTCTTGTGAAAAGTAAGCACCTGGAGACAACACTTGAGATTTAACTGTTTGTTTAGCAATTGACTGAACTTTTATTCCTTTTCATTTTCCTTTGAAATCGCATCTCACTGCTTCAGAATGGAAAGTATTGGATAATGACATTCTAAATACATTTCAAACAAATGTAAAATTGCGTTCTAAAAGCTGTGACTAGCAGCTAATATCACCAAGCGTTCAAATGAACTGTTATGCTAAAACTGGCGTTCAAAATATCAGCACCATCAGATTGATTCAAACAGGTTCAATTTGAAATGTGCTATAAGGAAAATGAACATATGTGTGTATATGTGTTTTTGTGTGTACAGGGTACGGGATCTAGAAGTGAATGTGCTAATATGAATTAAATACCCACATCTTCGTAAGGGTATTCCTTTTTCTTCTTCGTCCTCTCCAATGTTGGCACAAGATTTTACGATCAACTTCATATGTTGCAAACAAAAATTCAGCTGTATATGCAGAAAGTAATCTCAAAATCTTGTGCAAACTTCTATTTACTGCTACAGCATAAATTTAATCAAAAGAGCCTTTTTGAATTATGCTGAAAACCCCTTCACGGCTGCAGTGCTGCTAAGAAATCCCCTCCTTTATTTCACTCTCTTCGCCCTCTGCCTTCCTCCAGATACTCAGTATACTTTTATCTCGGAATATCTTTAAATGGAACCTACTCGACCAAATGTCACTTCGAATCTTTTCAAGGGTTTCTCCTCAACTCAGAACAAAGGGCCATGTCCCTACGTTTGGAGAGAGAGAGAGAGAGAGAGAGAGAGAGAGAGAGAGAGAGAGAGAGAGAGAGAGAGAGAGAAACTCATCAACTCACACTATTCTATTATGAACGGACAACGATTTCCAAGCGACCTTTCTCGAGTACCTTCAAAATTATCCTAATAACAATGAATAATAAACAAGAAGGACGATATAACATAAAAAAATAGGGGAAAAAAATCAGCTAGCTCATAAATTTCAAACAACTCAACATATAATCAAAATGGAATATGAATAAGCCAACACACTTAGTCCTACTAAAGTGATATTATTACCGCTGACAAATTTCGTAAGCAATCACTGTACCACCAGGCATATAGAACTGATACCATAAAAAGTGATTCGTTGCGTTAATAAAATTAAAGCATTCACCTGAAGAATGACATCAATTTCACAGTTAATACAGACTGAAGCTCTTGTTCAAATGAGTCCAATGACCTCAAGAGATGAAATCAATGAGTTCAATCTAACGAGATCATACAACCCCCATCATCTCTCGTGGCAATCTGACTATGAAACTGAATCTTAAAACCCGATTAAATAAAAGGGGCTGTCATAAGCACGGCCATTCCTAAAATTCATCTATGGCCCTGTCTCCCATTTAGCGACTCATTAACAAAAATAATGTCGGGGAGGACAAAAACAAAGCCACCATCACATACACACCCTGACAATCGGAAAAAGAGACAGCGCCACCTGTGAGCCTTAAACCGTTGCCAAGTACAAGACGTCTCCAACAAATCCCACGTATTTCCTGGCTTACACGAAGAGGGATAGTGTGTGTAGGTGTGTAGGTGTGTGTGTGTGTGTTTGAATGAGTGTGTGCTCGTACAAACGTGCATACATTTATAGTTATTACAATTTTAACTAATACATTTAAGGTGATTACAGTTTTAATTAGTACATTTATAGTGATTACAAATTTAATTGATCACAGTTTTCATTAAATAATGTTACATGCAATTAAATCAAAATCCAGATTACCATGAAGAAAATAATATAGAATTCCTTAGCTTCTTATCTTAGAAAAAAAAACTTTCCTTACTGAACTTATCACGTCCACCGCGGATATAAAATACTGAGAGCGTACAAGGAACTATTTATTTGAAATGCAAAGAAATCGTCTGTATAATACCTGCGTGTTAAGTGACAGCGACCGCTATGGAACTTTTATTCCCCCCAAGTATTTCCGGTTTTTGCGATAATCATAATAAACCTGAACAGAAACATGCTTTTCGGAATTGTTTATAATGAACGCTACAAAAAGATCTTGGTTTAAAAGTCGCTCATCGTGGCAGAGGAATGGGACAGGTCATTGCCCTATCACACAACATACACTGTACAACATCAGCACCAAAGGCCATTCGTTTGACGAGACCTGGGGGAACAAGGAAAATGGTTGCGAATGCTTTAGTAAGTGGACCCATGAGCCACATGAAATCTCCCACCTCTACCTTACAGGAACAGTAAGGTCATGTGCTTATAGTGGAAATTTATCATGCCCTGAGCGTGACTTGACTTCTGGACCAACATAGTTGAAAGGCGTAGGTGGCACCAGTGAACTATCCACTGATTATATTCAGCATTACTGGTGGAGAATTTAAATTCATCCACGACCCTAGTTTCAGTTTATATTTACTAAGTAAATGTACGTGTAAACATTAAAGGCAAATGTTCCATTAAGCTAGAACAATTACATTTCCTTTGGGGTGATTCCAAGCTATTTGCAGCCTTATTACCCCTTGTTTATGAAACATTTTTTTATTCACTAATCAAGTTTATAAGTTTAATTCTGCATGAGGATTTCTGTTCTTCACCAACGTCATTAATTTAAGGTTTTCCCACGGAAATGTTTTAATCCTCAATGGCTTTTGGGCTCTGCGAAAGGCAGTCTGAGGTAAACTACAGCAAAATATTGCTCAAGGCATAATACCCATTATGTGTCCTCTTCGTTAGGGATACTTTGGTCGATTTCACTCGGCGGAAACATTTCCTTCGTCCGTTGCAGTGGATTTGACACCGGAACATTTCCGTCTGGGAAATTCATTCATGAAAATGCGGCTATGCTTCGTGGCTTTGTTCCATTGCCGTTTCCGAGATATTCGGTTACTTGCAAGAATTCTTTTAACATTTCTATTTGTAGTATTGTTTTGATAAATATTTTGTAATATGATATGCCCTGCTAACGCCATCGGGCAGAAATAATAAGTGACCCTCAAATTCACCAGAAAATAAGGAACGTCACTGACAGCTATCTATTTTACTGATTATTAGCTGCAGTTGCAATCACTGCCGAAATAAAATGTCACACCAATTACCTTCACAATTTTGGAATGCGAAATGTAGCTTATTCTTGTTTTGTAGAAGTCAATGAATGTTTCTTAAAGTCCTTTCATTACATAAACAATCATTATTATTTTATGACAGTTATCACTGGCAAATCAGCGTGCCTTTTGAACTTTAAAAGGAATCTAACAACGGTGCTTCCATTATTTGCCCGGTTTTACCAACAGAAACTATTGTAAATTTCTGAACATATGACGAGTTTTCTATACCATCAACTCACTTTTGCGTCGTAGTCTGATCATTATTATAATCCCTCTCTCTCTCTCTCTCTCTCTCTCTCTCTCTCTCTCTCTCTCTCTCTCTCTCTCTCGCGCTTCTTTTACAAAAAAAAAAAGTAATATCTTGTAATTAACTCTGGTGTTTAGTACTTCAAAGCCTGCAATGATAAGTCTTCTGCTGCAAAGGTTCAAAAAGATTATTCATACTTTACGAAACTATTCCCTTCTCATTTATCTACCAAGTACAACATTACCCTATGCTACAGTGGTTCTCCAATTTTTTTCCTTGGTTCTTTATCGGCTCTCTTAATGAGATTTTCAACGCGTGTCCTCGGCTAATAAAAAAAATATTAAAAGGAGTGTACTTGACAAGCCCAAATAAAAAAAAGGCCAAATACACTTCTCTGGTAAGGGATATTCTAAAAGTGTCTTAACCAACGAATCTAAAAATACTATAGGCGTAAAACAACTCTAGAACCAACACTTTTACTTAAATAAGGTAGTGATAATGCAATTCTTGCCCATCCACCCTGACCTAATGTTTTTCCCTCCAAATCCATGACCTTGTGGTTCACGGGATCTTCAAGAATTTGGCAACCTCCTCTACTCCAGCTGTCACAAACGATCAACATTACTGGCGAGTGTAATCTTTAAAAGCTGCTTCCTTTTATTCTTATTAAAAGCTGTTAGGAAATTTCCCTCACTTTTTCCACATCTTTTATAGGGGTACAACGCTGATCGGAACCGAGAGGGTGGGTGGGGAGGAGGTAGGGAGTGGGGGAGGCGCTCTTTGTATGAAAAGATTTGGTGAATCTACTACACCTGCGGTGCTCATTCCAGCATGTAAATCTGACATCATGCCTTCTTTATTTTCTATATACTCCTAAGAGGAGCCACTATGCCTTATTTTCAAATAATCCACACAATTTATATATGTATAGTATATATATATATACATATATATGTATATATATATATATATATATATATATATATATATATATATATATATATATATATATATATATATATATATATATATATATAATAGAAGCAGAGACCTGGCTTTAAATCTGCAAGAGTAGCTACGCTGCCAGAGCACGAAGCGCAAGAAAATAAAGTAAATACACAAGCAAGACCGTCCTACCCTGAAGTGAACCTCTCTGCGGGGAATGAGGTTTCATATGAAAAGGCATTTTTTATGTACATGTACAATACACCCTTACTGTATACAGAACAAGTGTATATTACACAGTACATGTGTATATCTGGAGAAATATTCATACTTTTGTACGCAAATATTCGGAGTTAATACATCCTCGCTATTAAACCTGATAAGAAATTAATAATGAAAGAATGAGATATCTGTTAGTGTTTAACTGTTAGAAAAGCTCGATGTGCGATATTTGTGCCTACTGAGAATCGAAGTTCCAAATTTTAAACGTCCACATCGTTTGTTACGTAAGAGAGAGAGAGAGAGAGAGAGAGAGAGAGAGAGAGAGAGAGAGAGAGAGGGAGAGAGAGAGAGATTACTCAGTACTTGATAACTCACAAGGATTGATTTACAGCCCCTTCACTAGAGCCCGCATTGTGAATGTACGAGGCGAAAACGGCGCGCATGCACACACGCACACGTACGCGCACACACACCTTTGTTAGACACTTCAAGCAAAGCCTCCCGTCTGAAGAGAAGAAGTACTTTCGTTCTCTTCACCGGTATTCTTTAATTCTGTTAAGATCTCTCTCTCTCTCTCTCTCTCTCTCTCTCTCTCAGTCAATCAGTTCATCAGTAATATTCTGAGTAAAAACAGATAAATGCCCTGAAGACTACTATTTGTAATTATTACAGTTTATAAATACATCACACTCACACTCACATACGCACACACACACACACACACACACACACACACACACATATATATATATATATATATATATATATATATATATATATATATATATATATATTTACAGAGAGAGAGAGAGAGAGAGAGAGAGAGAGAGAGAGAGAGAGAGAGAGAGAGAGAGAGAGAGAGCAAAGATCCATAATGATATGCACGTCAATAGACGAATAATATTATATAAACTGAACCTTCGGCCATCATTGTGGGGTTTTCAGATAGAACACATTGTTATGGGCTGCGTAAATTTTCATTTTATATATGGCGGAGACACGTTAAATTTCCTGTTATGGAAATATTACATGTTGACGTCACTGACAAAATGAAAACTTACACAGCCCATAACATTCTATTTAGTTTGAAAAGCTTGAAAAGCCCACAATGGTGTGCGATAGCTCATTGTTTTTACATTTCATCTATTAACGCCAATATCATTACGGAACTTACGACAAACCTCCAGGGAAAGATATATATATATATATATATATATATATATATATATATATATATATATATATATATATATATATATATATATATATATATATATATATATATACTGTATACACAAACATTACATAAATATATACATATAGCCTATACATATAACGTATATATACACATTATATTTATATATATAAAACTACAAAAAATATTTACTCAATTAATATCGAATCCACCAAACCTGACAAACATTCGACCCGCTTTTTTGGGGTTTGAACACAGGTGACAGTGACTTACTGCACTATGCCTTAAAACTGGCTTAAGAAAAGCTCTCCTGTATCATTCTTGTGAAAAGATTTATTCGAATGCCACTGTTCTTTACCAAAATAACACTTTTCTTTTTTAAGTCACTATAAATATTAATAGAGAGACCTTTCAAAGGATTTGAACATCTCAAATTTCCGATAACTTTGGTTGTACTTACTTAATATTAAACTAAATAAATATATATATATATATATATATATATATATATATATATATATATATATATATATATATACACACACAGGAAGAGCCATTGACTTAGAACTGTCAAGTCTGGTACATTTTACCTATGACTGAAAATTCACTCCAGAACTAAAATTCATTCTAAATAAAAAATACAAAGAAAAAAGTCGACGCAGTTGTGTTAATAACCCAGCCTTATCAGTTATTTCACTCTCTAACCCCTACTAATGACTGTCATAAACTAGAATGTACCATAACCTAGGTATTTGTCTGCGCTACGACGTGCACGTACATGCACACGAATAATATGCATTTCAACATGAAACATAGTTTAAAGCACAGCAGGCATAATATTAGGAGCTTCATATAGGCATAATATTTTAATATTTTTAATGCAGTCATAATCCGGAGACCACTATCAAAAGAAATGCGTCGCTGTATTTTCGCTGGAAGGCTAAAAACAAACTAGTAAAATAATAAAAATATATAAAATCTGCGAAAAATGCAAGGTCCTTAACCGTATCCAGTCTAGAAATATTAATATGGGGACCAATAACAATGAAAATAAATAAGTTAGATCTCGTAATGATCGCAGCGTTTTGAAGATATCTTCCTTAGGGAAAACCGAAAAATTGTTCAATAATGGTCATAAACTTAACAAGAAATTGAAAGATATCTAGAATGTATGCTCTAGCCAGACACAATGTGTTTCGTGAATGAACGAGGCCCTCCAAGAAAAGACATATACTGAAGGCGAAAAAAAGGACAAACAATAAAGGCTAAAAACTACTAAAAAAACCATAATAAAGAGAATAAAAATTCTAAATGCCATAAAATACATTATATTATTGTGGCAATCACTACAATAACAACTATAATAAATATTACTGTTGTTAATCGCTTCATATAACAATAACAATGATAAACTTTCAACAAAATGTTTTCGAAGTCGTAAGAGGGATAAAAACTATTAACTGTTGGCTTGAATGACAGCCAGAAATGTTATACCGCACACGATCTTTATTCCAGGACATTTGGGATAATTAACAAGATAGACATAAAGAATTATAAGAAGTGTCTGAGCGGACGCTGGAATGCAAAAGTTTTTTTTTCTTTTTGAATGTGGCAATGATTACTTGACGTCATTTATCTTATGCCCCTTTAAGAGCACCCTGCTTTTAATAAAAGCCGAACAAAAATTACGGCCAAATTTATCAAAGAGCGGTAGACAAGTACAAAACTTATTATCACTGTTTCCATAAAAAAAGGTTCCATTGCGATCCAGGTACCTGTGCAACTTTTTGTTAAGTTGCACTGTTCTTACGTACACCTACCAATTCTGAGAAAAATCCCTCAGTGATCCAAATGAAATTCAAAACGACAGTAATGTGTAAATAGAAAGACAAAATGACACAAACAAACAAACAAACAAAACAAAGAAATTAATCAAAGCAATGTTGCCAACACGCGAGCAACAACTTGCCGACATGAAGTGGCTGGCATTCCAGGGTGTGCCTCAGGAACATCCGACTCATAGCGAATCGTCCAGAAGATCAAGTTTAATGGACCATCCTTCCTGTCTACTTATCTGTTAAAAGGATTCCTCTGCCCGAATCTACGGCAATAAATGGGATTCCTGTGATCATCAGCTCTTACTTAAACGTCAAAGGGGTTTTCCGTACGGTTACAGCCGAATTATTCTTAAGCTGCCACTACCTTTTCAATTTCCGTTTAGTGCCAATGTTTTATATATATATATATATATATATATATATATATATATATATATATATATATATATATTATACATAACATACATACATAACTATGCTCTGAAAATTGAAAAGGTAATGGCAGCTTAGCTTTAGTTGTTAAATAAAATATTTTTACCAAATTGTACTTAAACTTGTTTGCTGTTCACTAGCAGTGATAAAATCACATCACTGCAAAGAATTCTTTTCCTAATCCACAACGCAAAACGCTACGTATACATCATGCGTCTTGTACGTATATGCACAGTCCACAGTAGTCGTGTGATCTGATTAAAAAAAAAAAAAAGCCCATAGCAGGCCTACCTCCGTCAACGCCACACCCACCTAAGGACATAATTGCATCGATCAGAAACGGCTAGTTTCTGAGATCTAAATAATATCTTGAAGATTAATAATAAGCATTATCCAGGAGTTCTTTTCCACAAAAATTACCTTTAATACGTATTAACAAAAACAAAAACGTAACTTCCTCGATAAAGATAACACAAGTAATTCAACGTTAAAACCCTAAAGGAATAAAGTGAAGGATAAAGTGATTTTTCAGACTGTAAACACTTTCTATTTAAAACATAGCGAGAGAATTCACCATTATTCTGCAGGTCTGGGTAGGAAGGTTTAATTACAAATTCTTGGTCTTCCGCTACTCCCTTGAACTTACCCTTTATATTTAGTGCAGAAATTTGCAGATCGCTGGAACACACAAACTCTGGCCGAATCGTGAGTTATTCTGAGGAACACCTTTTCCTTATCAACTGGATGATTAAGGCTCGCCAGAGGTAAATTTCTAAAGCAACTACAACAACACTATTAACGTTGCAACAACATTAAACACACAAAAAGAAAAAGACCAATAATTTTTACGATATTTATAACAACATTAATAACAATTTTGCTAATATGAAAGGTTGTTTACCTTGATCGAGTGCAGTCGTACTTCAACTTATCACTTTGAACCTTAACTCTCTCTCTCTCTCTGTTACAGTTGGGTTGCATTTTACGTCAACAATACATGAAAATCTTAGGTTAACTTCACCCATGAAATCTCACCCACGATACACTATCCCAACTGCTGAAAACTATAGAGTAACTTTTACCCGTTACACACATTTCTATCATAAAATTCAAACGTCAAAATATTGCACATCCTCCTGAATATCGCTGCATAAAATACCAGCGAAATACGTAACGATCTTCCTCCCCATTCCTCGAAAAAAATACCTTCGCAAAATAAACAGGAAGTCAGCAGCGTGAAATCCCCGCGTTCACGCTGCTTTTATTTGGCGTCTCTGGTGAATGGAGTTTCACTGATGAAACAGATAGATCACCGAACTCATTCGAGTCTCTCAAATGCCTTTTGCATTATCACTTTATTTTTTTTAACGTCTTGCTTAGTAAAGGAAGGCTAAAAGTAATGCTTATGAGAGAGAGAGAGAGAGAGAGAGAGAGAGAGAGAGAGAGAGAGAGAGAGAGAGAGAGAGAGAGAGAGAGAGAGAGAGAGAGAACTAAATTTACTTATTATTGTTGAGTCAAAATTATAAACTAATGGAAGGTTCATGAGAGAGAGAGAGAGAGAGAGAGAGAGAGAGAGAGAGAGAGAGAGAGAGAGAGAGAGAGAGAGAGAGAGAGAAATTAATCATTATGATGAAGTCAAAATAAACATAGAAAAAAAATAAGAGAATTATGGAATTTGAAAGTTATTACGGAAAAAATTGTAAACAGTGACACGTTTGATACCAACAGTGCTTGAAATACGGCGATTCCTTCTGAGCTCATTTTTTTTGTCTCAACCGCGGAATATTTCACTCATTCATAACATTTCAAATTCTTATATTCCAGCCAATTAAACATGCTGACAGCAGGTCTTCACCAACCACGTTAACTAATTCCGAATTGCACACCTTTTAAAAGGTGAGAGATAAAAGTTAAGCGCACCTGCTGAGAGAGAGAGAGAGAGAGAGAGAGAGAGAGAGAGAGAGAGAGAGAGAGAGAGAGAGAGAGAGAGAGAGAGAGAGAGAGAGAGAGTTTGTGCAATGTTTTTCCTAGTTGACTCAGCAGTGCTGCTGTCTTCTTCTCTGAATTCCTCACCCACACGGAAGAATACTGTTTTTTGACTAAATATAAATGAAAAGTAAGTGACTGGTCTCATTACGAAAACATAAATGGAAAAACGTGTATATTGTGTTCATACACATGATTTAGGTTCAGCGTGAATATTATCTTTAATCAAATCTTTAGATCCAATGCCTTCAGTAGGTGAAAAGAAAAGCTGATGCAAATAACCAAAACAAAAATATCTGCAAATTAGAAATTACAATTAAGAATGTCGATAAGGATAAGCGAAAAACGGGAAAAAAAATGTGGTTATATTTATTATTCTATAAAAGCATCATGAGTTACACACGACTAAAATAAACCAGAGCAAACACAGCAATTCAGCGAATGAACAATACTGTGTTTCTGCCAAAAGATCAACACAAACATTCATGAGCACATTCAGAAACATTTATATATGTGCAAGCGCAAACGTCCATGATCCCTTCACATAAATATAAACTAATGTGAGAGTATATATCCACGTCTTTAAACAAATGTGAGTTTTTAAGCGTATCATAAAGAATATTTATTTGTCTACAAAATAAAATCCTGACAAAGTTAAATAAGTATTTGCAAACGAAAGGCAAATAGAAATTGAAAAGGTGATTTTCCATCTGTACAGCAAACAGCCGAAGGACGCAAATCCCGTCATCAACAAATTAAGTCACAATGACTCAGGGGTGATCATTCACGGTTGATGAAACTTGTCCGCAAATGAATACGCCGAAAATATATCGGTAGATGATATATAGCCACCCCCCCCCTCTCTCTCCCATTGAATAGCCATAAATTCCTGGCCGGTATCTACGGAGATATTGGGCACGTGGTCATAAAAATAGCCCTCCTTCTATTGACCGAGATACCTTGATTATATTTGCCATTAACCGCCAATCACCATTTGCCGACAGAAATTGTCACTGTGGTGTCGTCGACCTTGTTATCTTCATCAACATTTATATTCCACATGCGCCATCTGGGATTAAAATTTTTCGTTCCTCTATTTGACTTCCTCATAGTTTGTCCAGAACAATGACCCATTTTCCCTCACCAGGCTAAAACTTATGTATTTAAAGGGCTACACTGCACACATTTTCGTTTCCATACGTTATACTTTACATGGATAATTTTTTTATCCTTCCTGTAACACTGTCCCCCTTCCCTCCCTCTTCTAATTGAAAATTCTAGGTCTTGTGACGCAATTTTTAGTAGCCATAAATCAATAATTTTACTAACTGAAAATTTGCTGTTATACTCCTAACTCTACTACATAAAGGATAATTTTCCTGATAAGTATTGCATAGCTGACAATGATTAATGGTCAAACAAAGTAAAAAATGCAAATTCACTTGTTGTGATTGACAACTCAAACTAATAAAGGAACTTGAAAAGGTGTTGTCTTTCAGCTTTAGCCTTTAATCGTACACCGTTTATTTGGCAATCGGCAAACACACACATCTGTGTCGTCGGTTGGTAGCACTCTGGCCTTGCAATTGAAAGACCTGGGTTCGATTACGATGTTGAGCCAGAATTTTACTTACACATACACACATTATATATATATATATATATATATATATATATATATATATATATATATATATATATATTATATATATATATATATATATATATATATATATATATATATATATATATATATATATATATATATATATATCCAGTCCCTCCAGTATCCAATTTGGTTAACTATTTCTTTATCAAAATTCAAAAGAACTCGAGTCCACTGCTAAAAGAGATTCTCTTCGTAAACTGGGAGTTGTCAATTCCATCCGAGCTATCCTCTAAAGTCTCTGTATCAGAAAAAATACATTGCTTAAGAATTACCTTTGCCTCGCATTTAACATTAATTTAATCTGATCTTTACATTACCTACTTAGGAAAGATTTGGCTGACTGGTTATATATGTTCTCTAGCACATTGCGACAAATGAAATGTAAGTTTACAAGCCTGCGAACGATGTCGCACTAAAATGGTTTTCGTAATTAAACCTTATCACCTAATCCTTTCCTTTCTGTTAGTTTACCGTTAGGATATGATCACGTGTACCGTAAAGGAATGCCTTCCCCTGACAATTTCTCACAGGAAGCAAATACGATCATTGGAAGTCTTGATGACGAAAACCTTTTCGACTGCTTTCCATCGCCTTTTGATAATTTTTAATCCGCTGGACATTTTTGCTCAGTCTCATTAAAATTTTTTTGCAAACCAAGATCTTAGTTTCTCTCTCCCTCTAGAAAAAGTAGAACAACTATTGAAGCAGCTACAACCACTAACGTAACGGTCAATCGTCTACGTACCCAAAGTTCCAGAAATGGAAATTCATAATGTTATAATTATAACCCAGGCTTATCTACTACCTAAGTTTTTATCTACGTTATAACGCCACAGCTCCACAGTCAAGCAAACAACAGTGTTTGAGGAATACTTCATACTCAACATTATGACCTCACAGATACCGGGGAGAAGCTCGCACAAAGACCAACCAAAGGGAAGAAATAATCACCAATGCTTTTACATAATGCACTTACTTATGCATGGTTTTGTACAGTGATGGTTATGCATATGAAAATGTACATACTTCTTAATTCTGATTTTTTAAAGACGGGCATGGTGGAACTAAATGTAGAACAGAATTATAATGAAGAACGATCGTACAACCGCTCCCTTGATTATGAAATGGATTAAGGGACGACGAAAACCTTGACAAATATTTCATGTTATTGCTACATTTCAAATTCACAAAGCTGCATAGGGATATTTTACAATACTTCCAGTATCATACAATTTTTTATGTAAATCTAGTAATGACAAAAAAGTAAAACATATTCATGGAGGTCAAAAAATGAGTCACACTTCGGACAAAGAAATGAGTAACACCTATGTAAATGGACTAAAATGCGGAAAATATTACTTGGCGCATGAACATTAATAAACATCTATATATATAAAAGTGAATGCTTGTATGTTTGAACGCTATAGAAACCCGAACCGCGTGACAGGCGAGGCCAAAATTTGGCACTTGGCCCCTATGTGACCCCAAGAAGGTTATACCTCAAAATCAAACCCCTATCCCAGTGACAGACATCAGAGACAGAAAATTAAATAAAATTTTCGTTTTTACCAATTCCTTCAGGTTTTCCTTCACGTGCTCTATGGGATAATGGCAATTTTTCTCCTGAGCAACCCAGGTTTTCTTCCAGGCGTTGTCACGCATATGATTAACCTGCAACTATAAATCCTCTGTAACATCAATTTTTATCAGAGCTGAGGTGAACCTTAATCATAATTTATGATAATTAGTATAATTGTCAATTCCCTCGATAAAATCAATATTGAAAACCTACATCAGTAATTTCTATACATATAGATTCGCTTTCCACAGCCGAGGACGACTTCCCCATCCGTGCATGCGTAGCAGCTGCTGGCTAAGTCTGACGTGCAACATATACGATATTTCCTTTTTTTATTCGTTCAAATGCGAATTTCCTCATCAATTCATTAGTTTCTTTTTCGTTTTTACCTTCGGAATTTGCTAAAGCGACTGCTTCGTGACATTACGGTGACGTATTTCATTATAAAGTCGGGGAAAATGAGATATAAAATTAATTATCAAGTAGTTTGGCAACACCACCACCACGAACACCAACTTCAACATTGCACAACTGCCTTCACCAAACTCTCTCTCTCTCTCTCTCTTTCTCTATCAAGGCCACTCAAACAATCTGGAGCGGAATCTATCTAGGAGGTTTTTAACTATTACAAGAAAATTCATGCTTGCAATCTCTTTCTCGCTCTCTCTCTTTATTTCTCTTTCTCTCTCATTTATAAATTCCCTTTATGAATGGGGTTGAACATCAAGTCATACTAGAAAAAACTCCAGAATATTTGCCACTGCAAGTCAATCATTCTCTCTCTCTCTCTCGCCATTTTAATCAGATAAGTGCCCGGATAAATGTATATATGTATATATCATGTTTATTTAATGTAATGAACTCAAGACAGAATTATTAATCACAGGAAAGAAAAGTATATTCAATGATAGTACACATACTTTACACGACAAAACAATTCAAACGGGATGGGGGAAAAATTTTCCGAGTTCTTCAAAGTTCTTCCGGGCAGCGCCGGGTTGGTCAGCTAGTGTTAAATAAAAACCAGCGAAAAGTATGAAAATGAAACCTGTGCTGACCCACTATGAAAAGATGGGATGTTAGCTAAAAATGAAGCATAGTGCATGTAAGGGAGTACTGACATTACCAGTAACACTGATGTAAAGTGAAATGTAAAACATGATTACACACCATTGTTCAACTCCAAAAGACTGAAGTACCTAAATTTCAGAAGCAATTATTTCGCAATTTTCAACTGATTTTTAAGTGGCATACATCACTTGGGGATGAATTTTATTTAATTTTATGAAATTTATGCTATCAAGCAAATCACTACGCCGCTTTCGGCTATTCAGCTCTCAAGACAGTGAAAAGAGGGAGTTGGAGTGGTTGGCCACCAAGATAAAGAATTCCAGAAAATCAAGTACAAGGATCTGAAGGTGGCACTGGGAGAAAACCCCACAGTTGCACCAAGAAGTAACAGTTAGAGAGGCTGGACAGCAAGACTGAAGAAAGGAAGAGGGAATGGAGGTAAAGTAAAAGGCTAAAAGGTGGGTGCAGCCATAGGAGGTCGGTGAGACGCTGCAAACAATATTTAGTAATGCCTAAAATGCATCACCTGAGGTGCACTGACGGCGCTAACCCCTTTCAGAATCACTTATTGATTTATTGATATTGTCTTTTTCCCTGGGAATGTAAATATATATTTTAATAAATAACAATAATAATAACCTGAAAATTACTAAGATTTATCACCCCATATTTCCTAAAATGCCTCCCTGATTATTATTTCAATATAAAACAAAACAGAACAACTTTACGTAACACCAAGATTTATAGAATATGAATCCTCATCTTCAATTAGACCATGTAAATTTAAAAGAAATAAACAGTAGTTATTACAGCCCCGTGTAAAATTACGCAATTCCCAGAAATACCCAGCAAATATTCGAGCTAGAAATTCCTATAGATGTAAAACGAAAAGATTACAGAACATCTATTTGAGTCAAAAATCTATCCCGGAACTTTTAATTGCAGCCTCACTGATTACATTAACAGCATTTTACCTCAGCTTATTCTGCTGAGGCGTCTCCGCCTTCGTAAACTTGATGGATTTTCTGGTTAGAAATTTTCAAAAAGTAAAGAAAAAATCTAAATGAAATTTGATAACACGTCCTCACCTCAATTAACTACGCTGGTCACCTGTTGAGGACACGTTCACTGTAGCCAATGTAGTTAGTCCTTACTTGAATTTCTTTATTACCGGCATATTCTAAAAACAAAATCTATGCATAACTCCGGAATAACCGAAGATATCCAACCATGTTCTCTTTTTTCAACTTCTCAACAAATATAAAACCAAAGGAAAAATCATAAAGTATTTTTACCAAGATGTAAATGTAACGGTCTGTAAAATTCTAGGTATTGAGAGAGAGAGAGAGAGAGAGAGAGAGAGAGAGAGAGAGAGAGAGAGAGAGAGAAACTCGATAACATTTCCCTGTAAGTGAAATTTAAGACACAAGCCCCAAGGAATCCCCATTTTCAACCTAATTAGTTGGGAAAGAGTAGACGACCCTTAATCACTTTGACCTTTAACTCCTGAATTTGTAAGTCTCTAGAGGTCATCACTGACATTATCTTATGTAGTTCTCGAAGTGCAGTCTCCCTCTGTATTTCTTATACCAATAATTATATAAATCAATAAGACAAAAAACATGTACTGAAGTTTAAGTAAAAAAAGTACGTGATTATTCTAAAAATAAAAAACTTGGGTAACTTCGCAAACCTTTATCACTTATGGAATCGAAGAAATCTATTGACGAGGAGAGAGAGAGAGAGAGAGAGAGAGAGAGAGAGAGAGAGAGAGAGAGAGAGAGAGAGAGAGGCCCTTGAGCACTCCGGGAAAAACAAATTTTCTGCTTTTACTTTTCTCTCTAGTTTTTTCTCCCGCTTACTTTTTCTTCGGAGGGAGACAGATTTTCAAGTGGTGAAAAGATCTGTATGAGAGAGAGAGAGAGAGAGAGAGAGAGAGAGAGAGAGAGAGAGAGAGAGAGAGAGAGAGAGAGAGAGAGAGAGGATCACCCCTATGCAACAAGAGTACCACTTCAGTGCATTTTCAACCTTTTAAACAAAATATTCCCTTTTATATGATACTCAAGTTAGAAAAGTGGAATATTTTATTAAAAGATTAACACCTGTCCCGAGAGAAATGATAAAAAATGACTATATAATCTTGATTACAATTCCAGTGACGTCACTTGGGGTGAATATAATCCTCTCTCTCTTCCATTATAATCTTTTTTATGTACAGACGGTAGAGTGACTCAGGTGCGTATAAAAGTTATTGCATTGCAGAGACAGAATTATGTAACATCATTTGCAATGCCGAAGCTTCAATCCCTCGAATTCAGTTATCAACGTACATACACAAATATATACATAAGTATGTGTCTATGAAAAACAGAAAGTCGCAAACTGAGGATATAACATACAGGAGAGTTCTGTATACAGGAGTTAGAACTCTCGTCTCAGTTACACGCTGCCACTTGATGCGCTATGAGGTAGCAGCTACTTTTAAAACAGTCCTGAAGGTGTTGGTGAGGTCTGAGCTTAGACTCCATGAGGGCCAAAACTATGTTGATTGGCTGATTTTTTACCAAGTTCTCACTCTATGATTCACTTATGACTCAGAATATTTTATAGTATTTACGGTTATTTCCGATTCCAAACTTTTATCACAACAATCGAATCTCGGGTGTAATGATGCATGAAAGTCAGACACTGGTCATCTGGTTTCCTACACGGACACATATGGGTATATATGGGTGTGTATATATATATATATATATATATATATATATATATATATATATATATATATATATATATGTATATATATACATACACACATATGGGTATATACATATATATATATATATATATATATATATATATATATATATATATATATATATATATATATATATATATATATAGAGAGAGAGAGAGAGAGAGAGAGAAAGTCATCTTTTGCACTATCATTCCTAATTATTGGTCTCATGCTTGGGTGTCAGATAAAATGAAGAGATATTTGTCTCATACATATAACCGCTCAAGTGGAGGTTTCATTTTTACCAATAATGGCAGATACTTGGAATACCCAAGTAAGAGATACCGTCTGGTCATTTTAATGTGGCTCATTTCAATAGGAACTTTCATTATCTCCTTTAGTTCCTGTGTCTGATTTGATTTTGTGAAAATTTTGTTATAAAGCGAAGCACTGAAGGGGCAATTTCAGCGATTCAGTGCTTTAAACAGTGAAGAGAGGGAGTTGGAGTGATGGGACAACAAGACTGAAGAAAGGAAGCAGGAATAGAGGCAAATTACAAGGCTAAAATGTGGGTGCAGCTAAGGGCCGATGGAATGCTGTAAAACCTTTAGTAATGCCTACAGTGCACCGCGTGAGGTGCGCTGATGGCCCTCCCTCCGTAAGAGAGTTCCTGTCTGTAATTAGCGGATTCTACTCACAGCCTTGCTGAGTTAGAGAGAAGTCGAATGTTGCTTTAAGCCGCACTGCGTTTTTGCCCTGACTTTTCTGAAGTATTTCTTCAACGATTTATACATAAAAAGAAACTCATTTGTTTACGTGCCTTTCCTTACTATTCTCTCTCGCTGTTTGTGTACAATTCTCTTGATTCTGTTTGCCACTTTCTTTACACAGGCAATTCTATTCTGTTAGTGGTCTTTTTTCAATTTGTTCTAAAAGAATGTGTGCACATAATGAAATTATTAATAAGATAATACGGGTGTCAAACAAAGCATATCATCTTGAATGAGGCCCCACGCAGACGACAACTTCTCGAGTACTACAACACTACACAATTATACAAGAAATACATTCAACATACAAACGGCCATAGGTGCTCAGTCCCAAGTCTCGTGGTTTAGCGAATAGTTTGGCATCCAAGCACTAGCCAAGTTGTCAATGGTGAGCCACGGGTTTACTTGTGGTCAGCTCAAGTACATCGAAGTCAAGGTCACAAGGTCAATGTCCGTTCTACTGGCAACTCTCCAAAGTCATCACTTATGAAAGACCTTTGTTGTTCTTGTAGCGAAAAAATTCAAAAGAATATGCTAAAAGAATTACACATTGAAGTTTCCTGGCTCCAGGTCTGTTGACAGTGAAGACGCAGTGAAGTGAATGTTCCTGATATATATATATATATATATATATATATATATATATATATATATATATATATATATATATATATATATATATATATATATATATATATATATATGTGTATGTGTGTATGTGTGTGTGTGTGTGTGTGAGTGCAGAGTTTAAAGGACGCAGCTTGTCTCAGCAGTGTGTAATTAGAATTGCCGGAAGTAAATATTTTTTTTTACAGTTATTTTATCCTAATTTTGAATTGCTTGTGAATGTGTTTTTTATGATCATATGTGAATAATTCTTTGAGCGTATTTGCATTAAGCGGTACACACACGCGTACACACATATACATGTATGTGTGCATGTATGTGTATATACATACACACACATATATATATGTGTATACATACATACATACATGTATATATATAATATATATATATGTGTGTGTGTGTGTGTACGCGTGTGTGTACCGCTTAATGCAAATACGCTCAAAGAATTATTCACATACGATCATAAAAAACACTCTTCACAAGAAATTCAAAATTAGGATAAAATAACTGTAAAAAAAAAATATTTACTTCCGGCAATTCTAATTACACACTGCTGAGACAAGCTGCGTCCTTTAAACTCTGTACAAAGACAAAGGCGATGTCTACCCTTCTAATGTATAGAACAAGTACAGTACAGGAACAAAAGGCCAGACCTCTCGAGTAATGACAAAACTGTCCCATAAAAGATGAAGGATTACCAGGCTGGTGGCAGACAAGGTAACAATTTATTATTACCTACGAGAGTCCGCTGACACCAGAGATATTTCTTCCTTTTCTAATAGTACTCCAGACGAGACAGATTACTGGTATTTCGACCTTATTCGTTGTCACTGCATAAAGAATATAAACTGGGTCATAGGATTTCTCCATTATGAATATTTCTAATAAAAAGTGGGTTTTTATGTAAACAACAGCTTCAATACACTAACTGGGAATTGCACACACACACACACACACACACACACACATATATATATATATATATATATATATATATATATATATATGACAGAAAAAGTGTGCAAATAGTATGCATATATATATATATATATACAGTATATATATATATAAACAAACATATATATATATATATATATATATATATATATATATATATATATATATATATATATATATATATATATATATATATATATTAATTTCAATAGTAATTTGTGTTCTTAGACCAAACTTCGCCTAAGAAGACTATAGAAACCCAAGTTACATCGTAAAAAAAAGGCAAAATTGCTCTTTTATTGACAAAAACTTTCTTCCCCTTTATCGACTTGCTTGCGCGCCCCTTGGCAATGATTAACCTGCTCTAAAACTGTGCAATGGCAATGATTAACTGGCTCTAAGACTACGCAGTCTATTCCTTAAACTATTCAAGAATTACGCAGCCTGGAAGACAGTATTTTAATTCCCAGACCAGCATTTCGCTATCGACTCGTGAGAAGGGTGGCATTCAAAATGGTCCCACTGTGAGGAGGAACTGCGAAAAGAAAGCTCTGCGAAAAGAAAGCTCTAAAACTTTCAAAAACGAAATCGGCGACTGGACGAAAGCCAAGACGAGGTAAAAGGAGAGAGAGAGAGAGAGAGAGAGAGAGAGAGAGAGAGAGAGAGAGAGAGAGAGAGAGAGAGAGAGGTTGATCTCACAATCTCAGCGAAATCAAAAGACGCCATAACAAGCTAGACAACGCATATCTCTCTTTCATGAGAACAGTTGCAGCAGAAGGAAGGAACGTAGAATGTTAGTAAAATAAAATATAAAACAAATATCAAGTAACTGATAAATGACTAAGGAACAATCTGCCAGTGAACAAAAAATTTTTACATTTTAATGGTAAACACCAGATAATATTTGGGAACATACTAATGAAGGAACAAGCATTTTAGCTACATGAATTAAAAACGCTTATCTTCAAAGATTTATTAAAAGTGGGTGAAACTAACGTGGTGCAATTTACGACAACAGAAAATGAACATAACCGTTTTCATAGAAATTAAAATATTGTCGGATACTGAAAGAACGTTCCAAAATTGGTGTAGCTTTTTTCTTCACTTTCCTATTTCGTATATGACGAGAAATATTGAACACTTCGCAAGGTGTCTCATGTACATTATTTTACCATTTTTCCTCGCGTGATTACTCCCATTACTCTCCTTCTCTCGCTCTAATTGCTACATCTCTCTCTCTCTCTCCGTCATAAAGTCACCCTAACAGTCTGATTTGCAGTGAAATATTTGCCGGCTGCCACAAGCGACCCGAACTTGGGGAGAAAAACTTATCGATTACGAAAGGAACGACAAAAGGAAAAGCGACAAGGAAAGGGGCCACCAGCCCTTCTACGAAGCAAAGAAATGAGAGGGAACAGTAATTAGCATTTTTTGGGGTAACATAAATATGAAATATTGAGGCTGTAACTGACACTGATTGATACCCGAGCGTTGAATGTTCTACTGTGCTAAATTTAATATAATAATAATAATAATAATAATAATAATAATAATAATAATAATAATAATCAACACACAATCACGCGTGGAACAGAAATAAATTTCTGACTCACATCAGGATCGAACCCAGGTCTTTCAATTGAAAGGCAAGGCCGCTACCAACTAAGCCATACAAGTCATAAAAGAAGTTGAAACCTAAGTACAACTGTATCTAAGGCTTTATCTGGGCAGGCAAACTGCCTTGCATACCTGCGTGTTTTCCCCAACTTAATAATAATAATAATAATAATAATAATAATAATAATAATAATAATAATAATATTTCAGCATTGTGTTCATTCGCCTATAACTTAAAAAAAAAAGTAAGACATTTAACAATTAATAAATGTAAACGCGGTATTTTGTGCTGAATTCGTGAGCTGACATAAAAACCTAACAAATTTTATTAATAACCGGCTATTTCAATCTACCAACAGAACACCTCTTTTCGATCATTAGTACAATTTTTAAGAAATTGTTCTTGTACAAAGGTAAACTATCGTTGACTTTGAACTCTACATTCAAGTGAAATGTGTAAAATTCACCCTCAGATCTT
This sequence comes from Macrobrachium rosenbergii, assembly GCF_040412425.1. Lineage (NCBI taxonomy): Eukaryota > Metazoa > Arthropoda > Malacostraca > Decapoda > Palaemonidae > Macrobrachium > Macrobrachium rosenbergii. The sequence continues at coordinate 53,511,138 of NC_089744.1, forward strand.
ATGTCCCAAGCAACCGGTTTGGGAGTCAACCGGAGACTCTTGAACCACTGGACAAACCCGTTGGGGAAAGAACTCGACCAGACGACCACTGTTAGCAATTGTTTATTTCTTATCCAGAGTTTAGAAATTCAATTAATCAAATACAGTTTCTTTAAGTGGTTATAAATAGATTTTCAATTTTACCTCCATTAAACTCAATCTTAACCTTTCTCTCCTTCCTAACAACAATTATTCTGTCTCTCTTTTTACGTTCACTTTTAAATCTAAGTTCTTTGTAAATGAATCGGCGATATCGCCCACCCCCCGTCCCCAACTTTATTTCGATATCGCCCCCCCCCCAACTTTATTTCTATAAGTCAAAATGTTCCACAGCTGATTTCGATCCTTACACCTCTTCCTTCCCATAAGTTTTTTTGTTTTGCAGTGGGCAACAATTTCTGTAATCATTCACCTTTGTATTAACAATTCTCTCAACACTTATCTTGAGAATACACTCTTCAAAAGCTTCCCACGTGAATCTCACATAGATTAGTGTTTATTGTTCGTAACACGTCTTCAATATATTTTTGTTTTTGTTTTCTTCTTTACCGAAGTCATCCTGCAACTCTCCTTTCTCGACGGATACCAATCTGAACTTTTCTCTTAAAAGTTTCATCCTACTTCCGTTAAGGATTCTATTTTGCAGCTTCGTGTAACTTCCGAATTCCTTACCAATTTATGTAGTCCCTCTTCCTCTCTACCGTAACACTGAACTTTTCATTTGTACAGGTACTTTTTTAGACTAAGCTCTCAAACCTAAATGACAGATGCTCGTTTAAGGACAACACATTTATTTGCTTGCTGTGGCGATGTTTTAATACAAATATCCTTAACAGGCTTTTGAACAGCAAGTTACATTTAGTATAATACTCCTTGTTTCAGCGAGCAATGTAAGCAAGAGTCCCTTAAGTTTTCAAACAAGGCATTCACAACTATATTTTCGGAGCACTTGTTTTAGTCAAATAAAAGGGTACTCATACATACGTATTCCAGAATACGGATATAAAAAAAATCACTACAATGCTGTTCGTCAGCTGTCAATCAATTCTGTTGTTCCAAAATGGTTTGGTGAACATGAGATCCAGAATGAGAAGAATCTGACGTAGCCGCAGACGCACACAATGGCTCTCAGCTGAAGAACTCAAAAGCAGCAGTCAAGACATATTCACCCTGTTATCGGTTTACAACGCCGAAAAAATGGAACATCTCTTTTAACTTAAGAGGTATTTCAAAATCCTAATGATGGCGGATTCACTCAGGAGCAAAAGACCGCCGAGTAGAACTTTATGCAGACACGCAGGCTTCTACATATACATGTACGTATTTATGTGCTTTTGTGTATAAAAAGCAAGTGCGTTGCCAAGTGTAAAATGCCTCGGTACATATATTAAATCGTGTAGTAATAATTAACGCTCGTGTCAATTGCGTTGTGAGTGTACCGTACAACATTTATATTGCTATTTTAATGTGAACTTTCCCTGCCTGCAAATGAAACGTTTACAGTAAATGAGTGTATTATCCTGAGAGCACGTGTACTTGAGCTTAATATTTATATGTACACTATATTATTATATACTGTGTTATTACGCGAATATGTACTCTACAGTATTTACGACAGAAGAATTACACGGTACTTAAAAGCGATGTTTCCGGTCGAGAGAGAGAGAGAGAGAGAGAGAGAGAGAGAGAGAGAGAGAGAGAGAGAGAGAGAGAGCAACATGCGTCGAACTTACATTGCTTCATGACTTACACATAAAATATGCTTAATATCTATTTCTGTGTTTTTATTTTTTTTAGAAAGCACGTAAAACGTACGGGAATTCCTATCTGATTAAGATGCGAACACAAACCAAGACTGCTGACTTCATCGTTCCCATTTTGCTCAGAAAATAAACACAGGTTCTACAACAAACAAACATTAACTGAAATATAATGAACTACACCACCATGTCAACAGCGTGATAATCTTTACTCAGAGGCACCAAGGAAGCAAAAATCAAACAAACAAATACCCAGGATCGTATAAATTAACACCTAATCTTCTAAAAGTACACTGGACAATGAGGATACCTGCAGACTCTTAGAATTTAACTGAAGTCAATTACGTTCCTCGTCTTCAAATGAAAATGTTTATTTATTGAAAATGGACACAAAAATTCTACTTTGGCAACTGTTTTATTTGGCAATAGACTGTGTCAGCTAACGAAATCTGTACGTCTACGAAAACAGCTAAAAACGAGTAGATAAACAAATACATGTGTGTATGTACACACACACACACACACACACACACACACACACACACACACACACACATATATATATATATATATTTACATATACACATATATATATTAAACACACACATGCAAATATATATGTATATATATATATATGCATATATATATATATCTATGTATATATATATATATATATATATATATATATATATATATATATATATATATATATATATATATATATTAGAAAGAGAGAGAGAGAGAGAGAGAGAGAGAGAGAGAGAGAGAGAGAGAGAGAGAGGGCGACTGAGAAAAAAAAAAAGCATCAGGGTTCCAAGAGAAAAAGCGAGAATCAATCCTAATGCAAAGACCTTTCTTCACGCCTTATCCCGGGGTCTTAAACACAAAGAAACGCGGATCCTGACTAAGGACCAAGAGAGCTAAGGTCTTAACACCAGACATGCTAATGGAGGAATGTCATGAGAAAAATTGCGTAGAAACAATTTTTTTTTTCTTGCTTATTTTAAGCCTTTTTTTTCACTGTCAACGTTAATCTGTCATTCGATAAAAACAATAATTAAAATCTGGTTACAGCAAATGCTATACCAACAACAACAACAACAACAACAATAATAATAATAATAATAATAATAATAATAATAACCCACAATATTGTCAATGTAAATATATATTAAAAATCTAAATAAAAGGAGAGCTTTCGAGAACCTGCTCGATTCTCCTTCTCAAGGAGAATCGAGCAGGTTCTTGAAAGCTTTCGTTTTACATATATTTTTAATATATATTTAAACTGGCATTATAATGGATTTCTTCACCTTTTAGTGACATGCGATGATGAGATTTTTAAGTAAAATAATAATAATAATAATAATAATAATAATAATAATAATAATAATAATAATAATAACTTTATCTTGTATCAAGTCTTTATACATTGTTAGAATTTAATTATATTTCTATTAAAGAATTAAGATTTGATACATAAGAAAAGTACCTTATTTATTTATATTCATATTTAAGGAACTTGGTTTTTCTTCAAAATCTTCAATGATAATGATGATGATGCCGATGATGATGATATCAATCGGATAACAATTAAGAAAAACATGAAAACTACAAGGTAAAATAAAAAACAAATAAAGAGGAAAAAACTGCACTTCTAAACAGAAATACAATTTCAATTTGCTTTCGGCGAAACGACTGGTATTTAGAGTTTTAAAACCCCATCAGAGGTAAACCTAAAAATCCTTACCTTGTGTGTTTGGGTTGTGCGTTGAATTAAATCATCAATCACCATTCATAGTCACAAAGTGAAGGGATCAACAGGATTCAAACTAACTTGCAACTGATCCTCGACGTTTATTGGGGTATTTGTCAGAAAAATGGACGGTTTTCTGTTTGCTTTGATTTGCTTTTTTTTTTCTTCTTTACCAATAATCCGTTTTTCTAACGGGTGGTAGTTTTTGGGATGAAGGAACAGTCGCTGACACATTTAAACTTCGTTACTGACTTAAGGATTTCCGCAGCATGGGCCACTTTATGCACTCACCTCTCAACCGTCCCGTAGGGGTTAGCGCCGTCAGTCTACCTCACTCGGTGCACTGTAGGCATTACTAAGGTTCTTTGCAGCGTCCTTTCGGCCCCTAGCTACAACCCCTGTCATTCCTTTTACTGTTCCTCCGTTCATATTCTCTTTCTTCCATCTAACTTTCCCTACTATCCTAACAATTGTTTCATGTTGCAACCGCGAGGTTTCCCTCCCGTTACACCTTTAACACCTTTTTACTCTGATTTTCCCTTTCAGCACTGAATGACCTCATAGGTCCCAGCACCTGGCCTTTGGCCTAAATTCTATATTCCATTCCATTCCACCTCTCGACCGTACTTCCTGGATACTGGAAGCCTATATTCCAGTTTCCTACCCTTCCCATCTCCTTGCCAAGCCTTTCAATTATATACTTTTTTATCAACTTACCATCCTCCATTCTCTCAACATATTCAAATTCCCTCATTAACACAACAATGATCAAGTTTTCATTTATGTTATATAGTCGTATGCTTATATTTCACATGCACATGCACACACACACATGTATATATGTATATATATACATGTATATATATGTATATAATGTGCGTGTGTATTATTTATATGTATGGATATGTCTTATTTAAATTACTTTTAAATAGGGTAACGTGGTAATTGCTTTTAGAATTAAATATGTGTAAGCTAGTATAATATCCTCTTTCTTCTTCATTGTAAATTCAGTACTACAGATTAACTGAGAGAGAGAGAGAGAGAGAGAGAGAGAGAGAGAGAGAGAGAGAGAGAGAGAGAGAGAGAGAGAAGAGAATAAACCTACTCTCTCTTATAATACGTCAGGGGGCAAAAAAATTTTCAATACACCGAAACAAAACATCACTATTACCTCGTTGTCAATTCAAGAGGCGAAAAGGGCTATGAAACAAGTCTTGCAAAACACTGAACATCGAAGTAAACGTGAATACGGCCTCTCAAAGCCCGTCACCGTTCCAGGGACCTCATTACTATGGATCATCTTTTTCAAACCTGAAGACCGAAACACAGTAAGGTTTTGGGCAGATAAAATTAACACAGCAAAATATGTTCCTTGCAAGTGCACCTAGGTAAATAAATCTACAAATACAAAGAGGATGATCTCGTCGAGGCTCTCTGCCTCTTAATTTTGGAATGGAAAGGAATACAAAATTCACGCAAAAGGCCAAGTGCTGGAACCTATGAGGTCATTGAGTGCTGAAAGGGAAACTGAGAATAAAGAAGCTTTTAAAGATGCAACATGAGGAAAACATTGCAGCAACACTATGAAACAATTGTTAGGAGAGAGTTTAAAGTAAAATGGAAGAAAGAGAACATGAACGGAGGTACAGTAATAGGAATGAAAGGGGTTGCAGCTAGGGTCCGAAGGGACGCTGCAAAGAACCGCAAGTAATGCCTACAGTTTCTCAGTTAAGATGAGATGGGATGCATTTATTTTTGGACGGATTGCTGATCACTCACACCTTTCATATTTTCCAGCTCTTCTTTCTCTGTATCTCCGTCCCGAGTTCCAACCTACAGTAGTACACTACAACTAGGACACTTCCTAATTTCAATGCTTAGGTCAACGGTGCAGACTCTGCATTTTATATTCCATTTCATTCCATAATTAAGAGGCAGAGAGCCTCGACGAGGTCATCTTCTTTGTATTTGTAGATTTATTTACCTAGGTGCACTTGCAAGGAACATATTTTGCTGTGTTAATTTTTGATCGTTGTCTGTCCAAAACCTTACTGTCTTTCGGCCTTCAGGCTTGAAAAAGTGATCCATAGTAATGAGGTCTCTGGAACAGTGACGGCTTTATGAGGCCATATTCACGTGTGTGTGTGTGTGTGTGTGTGTATGTGTGTATATATATATATATATATATATATATATATATATATATATATATATATATTATATACACACATATATATACCTAAATTTTATATATTTATAAATATGTATATTTAGACACACGCATGTTTGTATACATAAAAGGCAGGGCAATATTCTATCATTGACAGCTTCGAGTATGTATCAGCATGAAAATTCATAAAGATGAAATGACATTCAATGCAAACATAACGTTTTCAAAAATGACTGGAGGGAAAATTTCAGCCTCGAAAAAATTCATACGACACGGGCAAACTAGATCCTTCAATTAAAATAGGCTTTAGTGTCTAAAGAACGATGTGTCAGCACAGTAGAATATAATAATAATAATAATAATAATAATAATAATAATAATAATAATAATAATAACTTAACTGAACTGAACTGAATATAGAATTTGGGCCAAAGGCCAAACACTGGGACCTAGAGGTCATTCAGCGCTGAAACGGAAATTGAGAGTAAAAGGTTTGAAAGGTGTAACAGGAGGAAAACCTCGCAGTTCCACTATGAATTAATTGTTTGAAGAGGATGGAAAGTAAGATGGAAAAAAGAGAATATGAAAGAAAGTACAGTAAAAGGAATGAAAGGGATTGCATTTAGGGGGCGAAGGCACGCTGTAAAGAATCGTAATTAACGCCTACAGTGCACCGCATGAGGTGCACTGACGGCACTAACCCCCTACGGGACAAACAGTAATGCCAAATTTCATGTTAAAAGAGGCTCCCTCACAAAAAGGATACGAAATGAGATTAAACAAGTACGTGTGATGAATCTTGACGCTCAAGTCTAAAAGGTTTCCAATGCCTAGGACGATGTCAACCTAAATCTTACGAACACCTAGAATGGGTAGACATCAATTTAAATCTGGCAAGTTTGAATGGAGAGATATCACCTTAAGTCTAAGGAACAGCTAGATTAGATAGATTTTAACTTCAGCCTAACGAACACCTAGACAGATATCAATTAAATCTAACAAATCTGAATGGATATAGATCACCTTAATGGAAAGATATCGACATAATCCTTTTGAACATCTAAGTGGATACATCTCGCAAAATCGCCTAGAATTTATAAGTAACTTCATTCTAACGAGTTCCTCAAATGTATGGACGGATTAATTACAGAAAAAATCTAAAGTTCCTCAAATGTATGGACGGATTAATTACAGAAAAAATCTAAAATGGATGAATAAATAAATCCTAATAAAAAAAACTGGAATGGACGCACAACTTCTACATCACAAAATTAAAAACCTGCACGACGGTCATGCCAGAATGAACGTAGGAACACAGAAAAATATATCGAAACAGCGAAGTGGACAGACGTGACTTTTCGACGAAGGCACGGCTGACCAAATAAGATATGAAATTAAGAAAGGCTTATTTTAGGAGCGGTAAAAAAAAAAAAAAAAAACTCGGGATCACAATGCGTCCACTCAATTTATTAGGTAACAGTAATGGGATGATGGCAACGGAACAGGTCGTTTAAAAAAGTTAAAATACGTGGAGAAAACTATAATTCTTCAACGTATCACTGAGTTATGTAATGCTGAAGAAATTTGTTATATAAATCTTATGTTTACAAAGACAGGTAGAGAAAGTAGTCACTCATCCACGTTCAGATCTTACCAATGCAAAATTTGCTGAGTACGCAATTTCTTTAGCTCTAAGGGTCAAACCTTATATATATATATATATATATATATATATATATATATATATATATATATAGATATATATATATATATATATATATATATATATATATATATATATATATATACACACACAACTGGTTCATAGTTTAGTTTCTGGGAGCAACTCTTAGATACCAACCGAAAGATTGAGAGAGAGAGAGAGAGAGAGAGAGAGAGAGAGAGAGAGAGAGAGAGAGAGAGAGAGTAAAGTTAGGTATTTCCTATATCAGTAAGAAACCCACATCAAGAAAAATGTATCAACGCAGTAAGTATCACACTGCTATTGAAACTGGTTGTGTAAATAAGTATCTTTATCTTGTGAATGAAGCACTATTCTTTCATTATTTATATGAAGATAACATTTTGAAAATCGCCAAGTTCTAATTATACATCCATTACCGTGATAAACTTTCAGAAAGAGTGACCAAGCTGTTGCCGGTATAATTTTTTATACCCGCAACAGTTTGGTAAGAATCAGCGTCATTTGCAATCTTAATATGTTCATCAAAGTTTGGGAGGAAAAACCTGCAATGTTAGGATGCAAAAGAAATACGGAAAATATATAAAATAAACGAACAGATAACCGTTTATCTTCAGTCATTTTGTTGAAAAATAATTGAAACAAAAGAAGTTACGGTCTCTCCACAGGTCACGATTTAAATCTTATAAATGTAGAACAAAATGCTGAACATATGTAGTTCAGTATTTCGAACACTTTTCTAAGGGCAGCTGACGATAAAAAATAAAAAGGTTTACCTCCAGTTCTACCCATGCATAAAAATTAACTATAAAGCGTGATGGCTACCGTGCATACATATAGTTGCACACATACATAGCTATGTATGAAACTTACCTTACAGACACACGGGGATTTTACATCGTGGGAATACGAAAAAATGAATCATAATCAAATTTAATTTACTATCTACACAACAAAAGCACATCAGCAGACTAAACAAATCTACCATAGTATACGAAAAACTTTTTTTTACAACAGTCTGTATTTAGCGCCTGTAGAATACATTCCACCCAAGACGCAAGGAAAGTTCTTATATAAATCGTTATTTTCACAGATAATGTAGCTGAAGGCTTTGTGTTACAATTCGTCCGACTGCATTTGAAGGCCGACTTCAATAATGCTTACGACTTTTAAAAATCATTTGCTTAAACGAATTCTTGGAAGTTCTGCGCTAAATTGTGAGGAAATGGGGCTTCCATGTAAATTAAGCACAATAAGCTTGTTCCGTAATGTTTAAAAGGTAATTTCTTAAAAACTTTGTGGTTGATTTCATTGGGCAATAGAGAATGAAAAGAGGAAAGTGTCATTCATTAGTTGAAAGTCTTAGTAAGCACCCAGAGAGTTACACTGCATTTTGAATAATACATTAAACAGCACGCGGATAGAGAAACTATTCAACACTAGCCTGAACCAACAAGAGTGAAGCATCCTCAAATGGAAATGATGAATATATTTCGCCGAACTTTAATGAATAAATTACGTATTTTTGTGCGCAGTTATGAAGAAACGCGTGAAGAAGTATCCAGCCGTAAAAACAGTATCTTGAGACAGTTTTCTAATATAGAAAAAAAAAAACGTAGTTTGGGTATAATGAAACACGCCGTGTTCCTACAGTTCCTTTGATCTGCGGATAATCCAACGCAAAGCTATACGAATGGAACCCACCCATTCTACGAGACGTATTCTTATATGTCTTGCAGAACAGAATAGTTACAAGAGAGAGAGAGAGAGAGAGAGAGAGAGAGAGAGAGAGAGAGAGAGAGAGAGAGAGATGGGTTGACACTGCATCTCCTTTAACGTGTCGACCATACAAAAATAAATTTTTTTATAATATACGCGCAATCATTATACATAAGACAAAAGCAATTTTGTTTTCTTATTGTCTTGGCCTACTGATATATAACAAACGCTCTTTCTAGTACATCTCTGATAATGCTGGATGCCGACAAAACGTAATACTTATCCCGTCGTATATAAAGATTAAGCATTTCCATAATCAGACAATGGAGTATTCGAATGGTTTAGCTCCAAAAGATTTTGGAGAGAGTATAATCAAAACTGAATAGCAAAAAATTATATGTGCTTAAATCTAGTCCACTTTTTTCTGAGCTTACGACCGATATCACATCAATAGAAGCTGATCTATAGTACATTTCATAGGCCTTAGCACAAGTCCAAATCTACCCAAATACGAGCATCTCTCTCTCTCTCTCTCTCTCTCTCTCTCTCTATATATATATATATATATATATATATATATATATATATATATATATATATATATATATATATATATATATATATATATATATATATATATATATATATATATATATATATATATATATATATATATATATATATATATATATATATATATATATATATATATATATATATATATATATATATATATATATATATATCAGTCTTTCCAAAATCAACTAACATTGGTTCTTTTGTTTATTATTTATTAGCTCAATCATCATCAAAATGTTAAATTCCGTTTTTTCGGGGATGTTCTTAAGGGCTCTACGCGTTTCTAGCCCGCAGTTCATTGACACCGAGATTAAAACTGATTATGATATTGCCCTGAAACTTAAATACCCAAGGACTTTTGTAGATGTAACATGGAAAAGAGCCAGAAAAACATTTTATTTGACTAATAACAAACTTTAATTTAGTCAACATAATACTCTCAAATTACCGTAAGCTGAAAGGTTTATAGAAATTCCTAAAATTTTAAAGCTTTCCAACATAAATGTTGTTTTCAGTCACTTTAATGTCAAGAGTCTAGTAACAAAAAATTCTCCTCAGATGTTCCTGGCTGCATATATGAAATTCCTTGTAAAATGTGTGAGAAAAAATATTACGGCCGAACTGGAAAATCACTTTCACAACGAATCAAACAACACCAACATTCTGTGAGAACTGGCCAAATATCCAATGCATCATTCGTATATATGAGAGATTTAGATCATCACATTAACTGGAGTGAAGCAAGATCCTTAGTCCCGTGTAATGACACAGTTAAAAGGAATATCACTGAATCTTGTTTTATCAAGTAAAATAATGGGAAGTGTTCCAAATTTAAGTCTTGGTTTGTTTAAACTTGATGCCTTAATAATTAAAAAAGTTGTTGATAATTATAAGTAACAAAATTAGAATTCAGTTTTATACATGCTTTTGAGTTTCATATGGCTACGCTTACGTATCTCTTATGGTTAAGTCTATGGTTTTAGTTTGTGACTGCGTGATCCCGGATTATCCTGGATTATCTCTTTGTTTATTACCCTTTGAGAATTAACTATCAGTATTCTTGTTCTTTTTGTTTACCTTGTTACCTTTTCAGCTGCGTCTCATTTGTGCCCTGAAGATGCATGAATAAACACGTGAAAGCGCTTGGACTGAACTCCTGCCTGTCATTTCCCTGTGTTATTCACTTATATATACTGTATATATAATATATATATATATATATATATATATATATATATATATATATATATATATATATATATATATATATATATATATATATATATATATATATATATATATATATATATATATATATATATATATATATATAATATATAATGATATGTCTTATGATATGTGTGTATTCTATAAAAGTAATATGTTTTCTGTATTTTTGATATATTTTCTTTTATATTTCTCATGTGTTGTGAAATACAACGAGGTGATTTTGTAGTATGTATGTTTTTATGCAATACTTATATATTTTCTCTTGTGTTTGTCATATATTGACTGTAATAACTTTGCAAATAGTGTTTATGGAAGATGCTAAATGTCAGATTTTACAAGGGTTGGCTGGTTGTGTGATAAGCTAAGATACCTCTTCCTGTAGGCTTATGTGTTTATTTAGGTGGACAGGAAATGCTGGATGAGAGAGACCCCAAAAAGCCACTTATGTTGTCAGTTAAAGGGAGATGAGATGACAAGTTTGATAACCATGGCCAGGTTAAAAGTTTATTGTTTACACAAGTGTTAAGACAGAAAACTGTCAATCATTCAGATAAGAGGCAGGCCTGTGTAGTTTTCTGAGCCAGAGAATAATTTCACTATCTTTTTTCCCTCTTCAGGGGAAGAAACTGCATTTTTTTCTTTCTTTCCCATGGAAGAAACTCAGTTTATTCCTGTTTATTCCAGGGTGACCACTTAATACAAATGCCTAACTGGCAACCGAGGCTTAACCTCATAGAAGAATTTGGTAATACCAGTTAGTTCAGATAGAGATTTGGTAAAGACGGGGTGGTCTCTCTCTCTCTCATCCCCTCTTCACGTAGAAGAGTGTAAGATTGTGGTCACTCTCCCAAACATATAAGTTTTGGAAACTGTTAATACTATTTAATGCTCCCTTGGTAGAATTTGATATAAGAGACAGTTTACAGTATCAGGCCTTAGATAAAAGTGTTATTGCTACCACAAAAAGGAAAAAGGAGTTGTGTAATGGTGTGCAGAAATTTGTATAAGGTAAAGTGGTATTTACTTATTTTTTACCATGGTAAAAAGGTGGATGTAATCTGGTAAAAAGGTGGATGTAATCTTTTGAAAAGGTAGATATAATCTTTAAACAGATTTTTCTTTAGTGAAATTATTGTTGATAAACTTTTTGTACATTTTATATGTTCTTGTTTTTACATTTCTTTTGTGTGTTATTGTGTTTACGATTTCATAGTGTTGCACAAAAATTTTGTGTTGGTGATTTAACACTGATTTAATTAGCACTTTACATGTGTTGATACTTTAACATTGCATACTTGTTTTGATATTCATTTGTTAAGATTTCTTTTTCAAATTTGGAGTAAATCTTAATAGTTTGAATTTTGTTTACTTGATGTAATTTCTTGATAAATTAAAGTTTTGTGAATTAATCTTGTTTAAGAATTAACTAAATCTTGTGTTGTTTTCAAGCACTAATAAATTTTTTCAGATTGTGAATTCTAATGATAACTTTTGAAGTTAGAAATAAATTTTCGTATTTACAGTTTTAAAAGAACAGTGTTTCATTTTTTTGACCACCACATACCTCTGTGTATGCACAAGGTATGCGATAAGACATGTTTTGTTCTCTTCTATATGAAGGTGAATGAAGACCATGGAAACAATTATAGTTGTTTGATAGAGTGATGCCTTTTCCCTCTATTATATTTATTGCTTAACAGTTACTACCTCACTCATAACTTGATAAATTTAGATTGATTTTTCAAGTGATAAGCAAGTTTTAATGGATTGCTGTTGCCCCTAGAGTGTCAGTTGTAATATTATTGTTATGAGGCCTCATAAGTGAGGTAAATTTTTGGACTTGATAGTTGTGTAATAACCAGGTACTTGATCACTTTGTGACTATATATATATATATATATATATATATATATATATATATATATATATATATATATATATATATATATATATATAAATATAAATAAGCAAGAAGTCACTAAAAGCCAACCCTTTAGAATGTTGAGAGTGGGATTGTCGCTGCATAGCCGACCCAAGTTGACCCAGATACCAAAACAAAATTTATCAGTATCCTGATCTGTCCCTTCCCTTTACCTGGGACAGATATTTGGATGGCATGGTCAAAAGGGCCAAGGATAAGAGGTTGAGTGCCACTCCCTTAAGCAGCTTAAATGAACTAAGCTGCTTAAAACAACCATTTTATGAGGAAGAGTGATCGCGCTGAATTGTCTTTCCACAGGACACCTGGGAGATGCAAGCAGATGGTCAAGACACCTGGAAGATGACACATCTTGGGCACGGTCACCATGAGGGCCCGACATTGGGGCCCCTACCCTCAGCAGATGCCTTAAAAGGAGCCAGGACAGGAAGATCTTTGCAGTTAGCAGTTAGCCAGGCACGCGCGGGAGATCGCTGTGAGATGCTGAGAGGCACCCCCCCCAACCCCACCTGTCACCACCTGAACCTCCTGACTCGGATCCAGTTCCTTCGTCACCACGTGAGCAGACTTTCCATGTGAACTAGTGTAGAGAGCCCCGAGTGCGATCACCCTTCGTCATTCTTTGCCAGAGACCTGCTCCCCACCCCCCATGGTAAAGTACAAGTGAAGGCTTTTCAGTCACGACATTTTGCCCTTAGAAGTGTTTATTGAGTGCTAGTATATCTCTGTATCCATTGTGTCATTTTACCCAGTGCTATTTCAAGCGTTTTGTGTTCCAGTGTTAAGTGTTCATTCATTCCTCTTGACCTTGGCAACCTCAGTGCAGTCTCGATCCATCTGTATGTTTTATATTTTCCCTTACTGACGTGTAATCCTTAAATCTCTTTTGCAGAGGGACCCATTTGCCACAGACTCTTCTTGGGCTGTGCCTTGTGACCATTCAAGCCTCCAGTAGGAAGACCTCCAGGCTTTGCGAGCCTCAATATTTTTTACTTTTCCATTTCTTTTGATCCTTTTATTGTAAATACAACTACTTTAGTTAACCCCAGTGTTTATGTAATATTCCCTCATGAAGTAGAGCCCTAAGCTCATATGCAACATCCCTTTTCCTCTTCTTTTAAGATTCCCTGGACCATAAAGTCAGATTTTCAAGGCCAAGTGAGTAAACTTCTGTTGCCAACCTGTTAAAGTGTTCTACAAATCCAGAAACCCAGGGAAAATCATAAAAATACAAATACACACACACACACACACACACATATATATATATATATATATATATATATATATTTATATATATATATATATATATATATATATATATATATATATATATATATATATATATATATATATACACACACACACACACACACACACACACACATATATATATATATATATATATATATATATATATATAATGTATATACATATATAATAAGACGTTGCCTGTCTAATTAACACCTAAGATCACACTGCTGACGACCCTCTCCGCTACTAATCTCGATATGGCATTTTTCTAAATGAGCGGGAGCTTAACAAACTCTAAACTCTGCCTGCAAAGTAAAAACAAATAATAAAAAAAGATACCTTCCTCCATAACTGCTTTGCACAGACCTCATCAAGCTTATTAAAAGTGGCTAATGGGCCATTTAAACACACTGTGAGGTAACATCCCTCGAGTATAGAAGCCAGGGAACGTAACCCGGAAAAATAAGGAGGTTCGGATCATTTCAAAGCTGTAGTTTCCTTAATTAAGGCGATAAATCCCTTACAGGTTTTCGCTTATGGACACACGTACGCCAAAGTATCTGCATATCACGTGTAATAAAGCACAGATCATTGGATTAATTGCTAATGAATAGCATTTTGACTGTCTTCCTGAAGCAGACAACAGCATCCATATCTTTTCTGAAATTACTTAAGATTAAACTGATATATATATATATATATATATATATATATATATATATATATATATATATATATATATATATATATATATATATATATTTAAATTCACTCAAATTCGGAATGCAGTAAAACACAGAAGAGGAATTTATAAGTGATAAGCAATCCGCAACCAAGGGGACTCGAACTACCGAATGGTTAGGGAACATCGACTTTTAGTGACGCTAACCATTAGGCTAATCGAAAAAGGCTGATAACGACTCTGCCGTACATATGCTTGCAGAATTTAGGTTTTCGTGCTTTACAGTCGATATCAATCCAACTTCAGCATGATAGCCAGTATGTGACGAAAACATATATATATATATATATATATATATATATATATATATATATATATATATATATATATATACATATATATATATATATATATATATATATATATATATATATATGTATATATATATATATATATATATATATATATATATATATATATATATATATATATATATATATATATACTGTATATACATCACCACATGTCTGCAAATTACAGACTATCCATGAGTGATCTAAGTCAAGGTTCAGGTTTAATATTTTCTTAATCTTATTAAAATAAAACAAAAACAAGTAAAATATGGGCCGAAGTTTCTTCGGCGCTATCGAGTTTTCTGTACATTGTATAATCAAGGCCACCGAAAATAGATCTATCTTTCGGTAGTCTCGGTATAATGTTGTATGAGCCGCGGCTCATGAAACTTTAACCGCTGCCCGGTGATGGCCTAGCCTATATCGTTGCCGGATGCGCGATTATGGCTAATTTTCACCTTAAATAAAATAAAAACTACTGGGGCTAGAGGGCTTCAATTTGGTATGTTTGATGATTGGAGGGTGGATGATCAACATACCAATTTGCAGCCCTCTAGCCTCAGTAATTTTTAAGATGTGAGGGCGGACAGAAAAAAGTGCGGACGAACAGACAAAGCCGGCAAAATATTTTCTTTTCAGAAAACTAAAAACTGCTGCGGAGTTTAAGCGTATGATCACTCAATCCAAGGTATTGAGTGAACGTGGGAGAGAATAAAATCCGGTTCCTTTTCATCAGTTTTTTGTTAGCTTACAAGTATATATATGTCCAATCCACTCATGGTCAAATGTAATGACAGTCAAACACTTCTTGTTAAAGTGGCAGGAGTCAAGTTTTGCGGAATCAAGAGTGAAAAAGCACTGCCCACGCCTCATATCATTCTAAAAATATTACAATACTAGAGTATCAAAATAACTAACTCAAGATTATTCTTGTTGGGAGTCGAAGAAAAAACGAATTTACTGGTAATAGAATGGTTCGGATTCCAAAATAAGCTGTAAGTCGTTTAGGTAACCTGGTTTCGTAAAATTTCTCCAGTCGTTAGATAATCCAGGAGAAACTGCCATCACAATTCTGATGCGACAAACCGAGCACCTTAAAAAACCCGAACATCACAAAATTATTTTCACAAACATGTGAACACAGATACAATGTCTATTCAAATCGGTAGATGAAAGTGTGCAACAACTGCAATTATACCTTTCTCAAGCATAGAAGAGAAATAACTGCATTTTAAGTGACAAAAGGCTACTGTTTTAATGATGACCACAAAGATACAATTACCTCTGCCAAGGTTGTGCTTTTGGTGCGGCGTCAATAACCTAAGTGTTGTGACGCCAGTTTTAGCAGTCATCATAAATCAATCAATCAATCAATCAATCGGTTCGGTTTGCTAACAAGATGCCGCAGAAGGTTAAGGGTGAGTTTTTAAGAAAATTTTACCAAAGGTGTCTTGTGAATGGGAAAGATAAGAATGGAACTTCAGGGACAAGGGACCTCCTCAGCAGATGGATTACTCAGCCTTGTTTTGAAGGTTCCAGACTCAAGAAAGCAATATCCTAAACACCATTACCGCAGGATTTGGTAACCAAAATTTAAATAATTTCCTCAAAGAAAGTCTGATTGTAATTATTATCTGGTCGATAAAAATTTTCTCATGGAAAAAGGTATGACCCCTCTCTCTGAGTGTTTTTATTTTTATTTTTCAATTATTGGTAAGGATTTTCCCCTCCCAAAATATGTCATCGGTATCTAGAGACAAAGCATCACAATGAGTACCATCCCAAGTAAACTCGAAATGTAAAAACCAAACGTTATCCTTCGGCAGGGTAAAATATCCAGAACAATCTTAATTTCCGGCGAATGTTAGTCATTATAAAACAGGTCGAACGTAAATGAAAAGAGGAAGGGATAAATTCATATTCTAGACTTTGACTGCTGTTCCCATATCAACACTGCATTCAACTCGACAAGGAGAGACTCTGGCAAAATTAACTAAGAAACTAATGCCAATAAATAAAACTAATATTATCTACAAAGAAAAGAAAGCATAAAAGACAGCGCCTGGCGATCAGAGTTTTATTAAAAGGGGGGGGAAACAAATGACCTTTCCTCCTTCAAAAGCTTTCCAATATCAGATGTAAAGAGAATACACACAAAGGGGACAGTAAATTTTATGCAAATTACTTCAGTTTTATAAATACCTTTACCGGCGATGTAATGTCAAACGCATGACATTAGAACTTTTTCAAAGGCCTAACTTCTTACCGAAAGGCTATTGGAGTATACAACTTCCAGCACAAGCAAGTTCTTACACACACACACACACTATAGGAAAACCAACAGGGAGGGAAACCTGTGTCATTGTTCACTCCATCGTACAAGGCACATTCTTTTCGACAAGAAAATCGTTTGATGTCGTGATAGGGCGGTCAGGGCCATCGGAAATTTTTGAATCACTTCGCAGATTCAATGGCCTGTGTCAGGCAGACCGATTACATGGTATACAAAAGTTTTGCAAGTTATATTTGTCGTTGTGCCAGTTAAGATATTAAAGAGTATTGCTTGTAAGTTCATAAGTAACGATACACTTAAAAAATACTTGTCGGAGTTGATATATATATATATATATATATATATATATATATATATATATATATACAGTATATATATATATATATATATATATATATATATATAATGTATTTTATATATAATGTGCTTTATGGGAGACCATTTTTTTGTAGCATCTGCACTTGTATATACTTTTTACTTACGCATAATGTCAAAAAATTTTGTATATATATATATATATATATATATATATATATATATATATATATATATATATATATATATATATATATACACAGTATATAGATATACAGATATATAAGACAGAGAGAGAGAGAGAGAGAGAGATGCACAGGTACAGATGCTACAACATAAGCTATCCTCCACATGACGCTCAGGGTACCGTATATAAAATCCATTTTAGCGTCTTCTGAACGTCCTGACTGTAAGACAAACTAAAACCTTCGATATTTCTGCTGGCACGAGTTTTCATCTCGGAGAGGTAGGATGGGTCTTATCCTTCCAAACAACATCCGCCCTCCCAACCCTCTCCGCCTCATTGGGCAAACCTCCCGGCCCTCCACCCACGACCCCCTCTAGCCCTCCGCTCAACATCGAAAAAGAAGACATTTTTTAAAGCCTCTGCAAGCCCCTACCGAGAGTGGGAGTGAAGGAATTACGTCCGCCCCTTCAATTTCTTTTCGATTCCCTAGCTTTGTTTATCGCTTTACCTCGCCTGGGATTGGACGGCAAACGTTCAAATCGGAGGAGAAATGACATAAATTTTTTCAATTAAAACAGAAATCTGCGCTTGGCAATTACTCCACCATATGAAAATTTATATTTCTAAAAATGAAAAACATTACAGAGATGAACTAAGTGTAAGATAACATGTCACTTGCAGCCAAGACGGTCGTGCATATCGATTATGAAAATGATGGCATGGGGCGAACACCCGGTGGTTTTCTATTTTAAGACCGTAGGAGAAAATCGGTTATAAATTTTTGTTCAGGGTATACATTCTTTTAAGTCAAAGGTCAAATTCAGATTTAAACACTGTCATTGATATCTATGAAAAAAAAAAAAGTAAAAACTGCGCCGAAGTTTCTTCGGCGCAATCGATTTTCTGTACAGCGCGTAATGTTGTATGAAATTTTCAGCCACGGCCCATAAAACTCTTAGCCGCGGGCCATGAAACTCAGCCACAGTCCGGTGGTGACCTCAGCCACGGCCCATGATAATCATAGCCGCGGCCCTTGAAACTCAGCCACAGTCCGGTGATGGCCTGTGTTGGTGCCAGAAGTATACGATTATGGATAACTAACCTTAAATAAAATTTAAAAAATACTGAGGCTAGAGGGGGTGCAATTTGGTATCTTTGATGATAGGAGGGTGGATGATCAACATACCAATTTGCAGCGCTCTAGCCTCAGTAGTTTTTGAGATCTGAGGGCGGACAGCCCTCAGAAAAAGTACGGACAGAGAAATTGAGGACAGAAAAGTGCGGACGGACAGACAAAGCCGTCACAATAGTTTTCTTTTACAGAAACTAAAAGAGGGTGCTGAAGGAATAACCCTACAAATAATGACAAATAAATCAATGATGCCACCAGCTTGGTTCATATTCTTGCACGGTTCCTTACACCTCTGGCAGCGAAACTTTCTCAGTTCTCAGTTCCTACAATCACCATTCCTTCCGGAACAATTCACTACTCCAGCTTGTTCCCAAGGAAAGTGACCACTCCAACATCTTTCTTTCCTATCTAAGGTCATCTTTGTAGGACTTCTGACAATCTTTGACACGCAGGACGTCTGATCAGCGCTACTGATATTTCTACGGCATCCAGAGAAGTCTGACACGGATTCCTGTTAACTGAACTTTTTGCTCTTCTCTGTAATTAGCTGTAGTCCTTTTATTCTGATCAACTTCATTTCAACCGCCTCCTTATCTACTTCATCTTGAGTTGCTCACGGTTCTGCACTTCAACTCTCTTTTCTCGCTCACTGTTGACTGCTCACTTCATTCGACCTCTTTCACAACCTTTCCTATCATCTCTCTTCCATCCAATGTTGCATGACTTCAATCTTATAAAATCTTATTAAATATACTCTTGAAAACATGACTGAATGAGATGGCTGAAATTGAGACCAATATCTGAAGAAAGGGAGTTTTAATTATTCCTAAAACTCAATTCAAAATTATAAAAATTGTTCTAAAAAAAAAAAAATCGGCGTATAGTCTGAGATCTTACTTTTTTATTGCACTCGGTTACTAAAAGTTTTTTATTGGCCTCTTCCTTTCCTGCCTTTGATATTGCTTATACGTCTGATCTTGTCTTGTTTTGTTATTTAGTGCGATCTTTCTTCTCGACTTTACCCTCATCTAACCTTCAGATGATCATTATTCTGAAGAAAAGTGGTCACGAAGTACTCTTCTATAATCGTTCTGCTTCTCTACTGAAGGAGAGTCCTTTATCTCAGGCTGCCTCATAACAACGCCCTGCCAAGATTTCCCTTCGGGAGACAATGAATCGTTGCAGACCCTCCCTTCGACAATTGTCTTTTTTTCCGCTTGATTTCATTCTGTGCAATTTCACTTCATCTGCTTTCTGTTTCATGATTATCAATTCCCCTCTCAAAAGTTCCCCTACCTTCCATTCTCAGATATATATTTTTATCTGCTTTTTCGGGGATGTCTTGATTATAAGGTAATCAGCTGCCCATGTGATTCTTCTTTACAAGAAAAATATAATGTAGAGATGATCATGTCATTTTGTGCTTGGACACTTGTAAGCAATTAGTTGACCACACTCTAACAGATGGTTTGCGGAAAACACTAAAGCTTCTGTTTACGCGCATATATTGTTTTTTGAAAATAACTAGTAAAAATATCCTAATCCATACCAACCAGGAAAGCTACAACACAAGAGAATGTCAATCACTATGCAACTCCGAACTCAAAAACTCCTAGGCTATGCTTCTAATAATATAAAAAAATAATAACCCAGGTATCCCAATTAACCATAAATTCACTTAGCATTCACATAACTTATAAAAATATAACTTCAATATACCAAAATTAATGTGAAAACACAATAACCAAAGAAAACAATGCTTAATTTGATTTAAGATCTACGTTACTCAGCGAAAATGGCCAGTAGGAACTGGTTACCATATCTATTTTCATATATATATATATATATATATATATATATATATATATATATATATATATATAAATATAAATATATATATATATATATATACATATATACATACACACACACATATGTGTGTGTGTGTTATATTCATGAAGCCAAAATGTCGCTTAATATCAAATTCACGCTACCTCGGAATTATACCCGATGGGGAATTATCACTGAAGGGGAATTTATAAGTGATAAATGGACTGGAACTGCCGAGTCTCGAACCCACGACTACTTTATCCAGCAACCCCAGTCGTTCTTGATAACTCAGTGGGTAGAACGTCGACTGGGGTCGCTGGATAAGTATCTGTGTCGTGGGTTCGAGACTCAGCAGTACTAGTCCATTTATCACTTATAAATTCCCCTTCGATGATAATTCCCCATCGGGGATAATCCAGAGGTAGCGTGAATTTAATATTAAACGACATTTGTAGCTTCATGATTGTATATAAATCATAGTATGATAAAAAATTTCATATATGTATATATATTTTATAATTTTTTTGCTGTTTGATTGCTTCCCTAAAATAAATAACATAATTTTTAACATAGACATAATTTTTACTAAATTGTTGCTAAGAATCCTTGGAGATTCGAATAAAAAAAAAAATGTATTCAAAAGAAGATATCTTCGCTCATTCTACCTATCTGGCATTACTTTCCACCCAAATCGTACAACGCACAAATCTTTACTTCGGATCAGTCAAACGGATAAAAACAGTTGGAAGTTCTAAGAAAGGAAAAAAAAGATAGTTTTTAATTTCGCTATCATTTCAACACTTGGAAGGACGACTAACATTACTATTCATAAAATCAACAAAACAACAGATTCACTTGGGAATCATCAGACATTCAAATACATTTAAGACAAGAATATTTGTGATTTGTGCACAGCGTTTTACGCTTCATGTCAGGCACCTACGAGTTCTCGACAAAACAAAGAAAAAAAAAGAAAAGAAAAGTAGAGAAGTTTCTCTATTGTTCTTTCGATATAAAAACTGCGAAAGGTCACAGTTCATTCATGGGTATTTCACGCGCGAAATTTCCCAACCATGTCATCACGAATTGCGTCTTGACGCAGAGATCAAGGATTTTACCTCTCTGATCTCTCTCGTTCACATACGACACCTTTCTTTCATTCAAGACTTTTAATCTCAATGAAAATCAATATTCGTACCAAGGAAGCACTCTCGAAACCTAATCTTCATTAAGGCTTGCCATTAACCAAGCAAAGCCGCTACGACAATACTCGTTAAATTTAATAAAAAAAAAAAAAGTTTCACGTTATTACCAACGGAGATAGTCCTTTCATTATCGCAATCTGCACCGAAATCACGCACTAGGAATTACGTTTCATATACGACTCGACTATCATAACCCTGTCTCCATGACTCCCCTCTCCTCAAAGATCCAAACAAACACATGAACAGGCGCATGCGCGCCCTAAATTACTAGTTTCGTCTCAGTCCCTGTCTCATTAAAGAGGGGGAGGAGGAGGAGGAGGAGTAAGAGGGGAGAGTGAGTGAAAGAGGGGGTGTGGTCCTCTGAGGCCTTGAATGACCTAGTTTTTGAGAGAGAGAGAGAGAGAGAGAGAGAGAGAGAGAGAGAGAGAGAGAGAGAGAGAGAGAGAGAGAGTGTGTGAGGCAGAGTGGCTGCCTCAGTTTACATAAAAGGAATGAATAAAAGATTTGGAAAAGAAATAAGTAATCTATCAGTAAACAAATTACTGTAAACAATTTCCCCTTCAGTTAAAAACGTATAGGCCTATTAACTCCTGAAAAAGTGATGCAAAAAAAAAAAAAATGAGCAAGAAACAAAACATTCTCCTTCCACTGTCTCTTCATTAAGCTATCAGCACCCTTAATCAATTCATTAGACTTGAAAAACAGACTCAGTCAAGTATACGGGGGCGGTGGAAAAGTAGCGAAATACTGACAAAAAAAATTACGAACTGTAAAGATGGAGTTATTTTGACTCTGAAAGTAATGAACATCTTGAGCAAATAAAATAACAGTGAGTATAATGAGAATTAATGCGCCATTACGCGTTGTTTTTCTCTATTTCCCTCTGCCGTCTCAGCATCTTTCGCCCCCTCTCTCTCTCTCTCTCTCTCTCTCTCTCTCTCTCTCTCTCTCTCTCTCTCATTTCGTTCCATCCCGTGACGCCTGGTGCCTGTTTCGCCAGGCAGACACGCGCAACACAAGCCCGGAATGGCAGTAAAGCGAGTGCTGCACACCGCCACAATAAAACCCTTTTAACGATGAAAGGGACAAAATTTACGGGAACCATACGGGGCCGTCACATTGTAATCACTCTTGCCCAATTGTCCATTTACTCACGACGTGTCCTCCTTTGAGCTTGGCGGTGGTGGTGGTGGTGGTGATGATGATGATAATTATGATGATGATAATGATGATAATGTTATGATGATGATGATGATTTTGGTGGAAGCGGAGAATACGGTGCGAATTTCAACGTTGAACGGGGGATAAATAATAATAATAATAATAATAATAATAATAATAGACAACTTTATTTCAACATAAGTCGTATAAATTAATACTTAGGGATACAAGTAAGTAAATAAAACACATATTCATAACTAAAGAACACACAATATCAGTAAGTGTAGAGATGACGTTAAAGTTAAATAACAGACAAATTAATCTATGGTCAGAATCAGGAAATTTCTATAAAAACTTATACGCACGTATATCCATTATCATTTCAATCTCCACACCAGTGCATCGTAATCATCCATTTATTGAATGTTGTATTTTTTTTTACATTGATTCGCCAATCAACCTATCTGAATCTCATGATTACTGATCGGTACATTCAAGAGAAGAAAAGAAACAGTACTGTCTTTCTGGTAATGTGTCCCATTTTACAGACAAAAAATGCACATAGACGAATAATTTGACATAATTTGCAAGCAAAATAAGTATGAACGAAATATTTTCGCATTTAGTACAAGGAAACTAGTGAAATTCCAAAATAAGGTACTGTACGTAAAACGAACATCCGCCGAAACCGCATTCGTCATTCCTTCTTCTGAGAACATTCAAAGGCAGGGGAATTTTCATTCCCGCGGTGAGAGAGAAAAGAAAGGTACAAAACGAGAATGGTGTTCGGCAACAAAAGTTGAACACAGTCCTCAAACTCGATCCCAGGCTCCTCACACACGGGACCAAATTACCAATTAGAGGGAATTCATCCGTTTGTTTCATCATAACAAGAGACGGAGAGTAAGATGGGCGTTCGGGGAATGGCAGGATAATCTAGGCACAGTGACCTTTGTTGCTGCTCCACAGACGAATCATCTAAACAACAAAATTAGCTAATGCGCTTTGCAAACAGAAACACTAGTAGAAGTAAACAGGACAGCTGATATTTTTTTCTCTTTGCGCTAGGTAACCGTTACATAGGTCACAGAACAAAACACTCGCTTAAGAAATATCTGTATACGGTAATATTCAAAGGCTTAAATAGAAGATAACAACACTAATGAAGAAATTCATAATAGATCCCCAATGCTTTCTACAATGAAATCAAAGGTAAATCCTATGACCCAAAATATTCTCCTGCAACATTCCTCAGTACAAAAAAGAAATTTTCATCACTGAAACTCCATTTATAAACATTTATCTTTTCCAGCCATTCCCTAGGTCTGGTTATACATACGACCCGTAATTTTCTCCTTTCATAATCATGAAACCCGTATGATACATGTAACAGAGAAAATGACAAGAACAGGTGAAACTGAAACAAGTGGAAGCAGAATTCCAGTACTCCAGCGTCTGTTGCAGTGGGACTGGATTGCCCCGGGTTCGCTCTCCTGCCATTTTGGAAAAAAAATGCACTTCAAAGGGAAGTTTTTGTGGCCACATTCTTCTTTCTGGCATAAGATGGAACTTATTGAAATTTGAGTCCTTTGGCTGTAGTTATCAGTTCTTTATCCGGCACAAAAACGCATTTTTTCGTTTTTGTTTCTTTCCTCAGACTTTAAACAGCAAAACTTCATCGGTTATAATACTGCATTTAACTCAAAAGTATTTCGAATTTCGTATTCAAGGCGGTCGAAAACTAAAATGCATCTTTCACTGCAAGCTCAGAAATACATGTTGCGATATTATTTTTTAAATAAAAGGTAATGGTGAATATGTGGCGCTTACAGAGCACACCGAATACAAAAGACAATTACTCACCAAACAGACCGGTTGAAATTATCATAAAAACAAGTATAAATTGCGACGAAGTTTCTTCGGCGCAATCGAGTTTTCTGTACAGCCGCTACAGCGTATAATCAAGGCCATCGAAAATAAATCTATCTTTCGGCGGTCTCGATATAATGCGGCATAAGCCGCGGTCCATGAAACTTTACCCACGGTCCGGGGGTGGCCTATTCTATATCGTTGCCGGAAGCATGATTATGGCTAATTTTAACCTTAAGTAAGATAAAAACTACTGAGGCTAGAGGGTATGTTTGATGGTTGGAAG
>NC_089744.1:53541598-53574098 GCF_040412425.1 Macrobrachium rosenbergii
TTCAAACTCTCAAATTTTCTAATGGTAAGAAGACAATATCCTTCCTCGCACTTTCCACGTTTAGACGCTCCAAGAGAAACACAAAGGAAGAGAGAAGAGAAGAAACCTGTAACTCAATATGTGCTGTGTATTTAGCCACTTCCTCACTTCATCTCCTTGACTTGTTCGCTTGTCTTTCGCGGTTTGTTTACTTTGGCAAAACGCTGAAAACGATGACTCAATCGAATAAAACTTGAATCAATAAGAAATTAAAGCAAGAGACAAGTGCTATGTTTGCTTTTCACTATTGAACCAATACCGTCAAAAATGAAAACAGTAATACATAAAAGGTCGAGACAGTATGTCCACCTAGGGACGTTGCGTACTATTCCGAAGGTTGGACCAAGAAACCCCCAATTCTGCATACTTGTATAATGGCTAAAGATGGAAGACAATCTGGCTAAGCAAGGAGTCTATTTCACATATAATATCTGTGTTATCAACAAAAATAAATAGGTGGATGTACATTTCGTCTTCTATGTTGCTCAAATCTTTTAAAAAAGTTAAGTATATATACCTTAGTTTTACTAGACCACTGAGCTGATTAACAGCTCTCCTAGGCTGGCCCGAAGAATTAGACTTATTTTACGTGGCTAAGAACCAATTGGTTACTTAGCAACGGGACCTACAGCTTATTGTGGAATCCGAACCACATTATAGCGAGTCATTAGCCGGCCGGAGACTCGAAGTCGGGCCTGGATGAAATATTTACCTCATCGGACTTTTATCAAAGTCAAATTAACATATAAAGTACTGCAAACGTATGCATTTCTTCTCAAACAGAGATGATGGCGTTTCTTTTCTACTCTCTTGGCCAGCAACATGCATAGACCGTCTTACCGTCAGCGCCAGTTTCCATTAGACGAGAACATAAACGCCAGGAACATCAGCAAGTCACTTAACAGCAGCAATAAGGTCATAGGGAATCTATTCTTTCCCTCGTGTATTTCTTCACCGGGAAATTCTCAGCCACTGTCCATATTTCTCGGACAGTTTCCATCTAGTGGCACAACACACAGACGGTGCTGTGGCGGCGTGAATAAGTCATTTAAGTGTTGCGTGATATCTATTTTTAACGAGTCTATTTCTATTCTTTTACCACAGCTGAACCTGACATGCTTCTCTTTTTTCTGTCTTTTTTTTTTCTTCTCGTTTTTTACAATCTCTTTCCGGTACTAAAAACGTCACTAATTTAGTCATTTACACACTGTTTTATACTTCCTTCTACGCTCGACAACGCATTAAAATAGGGATATGCTGTTAATGAAGACTCGAAGCCTAATAAATTAGAGGATGCTCATCTTCCTAATTTATGTTTATGACATTCGTGAATGCTGGAGTGTTACGGAGAAACATGGAAGAGAGAGAGAGAGAGAGAGAGAGAGAGAGAGAGAGAGAGAGAGAGAGAGAGAGAGAGAGAGAGTGATTGATTGATTAATTGAGGGTTATCTGGCGTTACAACTACCAGGGTCACCGACGCCGAAGAGAGAGAGAGAGAGAGAGAGAGAGAGAGAGAGAGAGAGAGAGAAACCTCCTCTGCTGGATGGTTAAAAAAATACTGCCGGAAGACTCGGTTGCACGATAATAATACTTTCATTGCATTAGGCTTTAAATTTTCGCAATCTTTCTTCTCAACACAAGTCCTCAGCGGCCGACAAACTTCTGCCTGACACGCACAATTCCATAGAAAAGTCGCAATAAACCCGGGAATAAAAAAATTTTTTTTTTTTACAACATAATCTTTTTTTTTTTTTTTTTTTGCTATTCCTGTCAAAACTTTCCTCTTTTAAAAATCATTTGTAGCAGCCAAAAAAAGGGCACTATATTTTCCTAAGGCAAAATCCATAAGAGAGAGAGAGAGAGAGAGAGAGAGAGAGATTCCTAATAAGTGCCTGAGAATTACCCCGTTCAGGCCCTCTCCAATAATCTGATGATATAAAGTGGGATCAGGAATGATCATTCACAGCTATTGTTTCGCCGGCTGCCTCTCCTTTACCTGAACATCAGGTACAAGCTGAAACAGATCGCTTCGTGCTTCTACTTTGGATTCCGTCTGGATTATTTTCTAAAATAAGTATACTTGCAGTGCTACACTTCACTAAAGCTGGAACATCAAAGAAACCCTAATTTGGTTGGTCTCATCAATTTACTGTACTTTGAAGTGACGAACATGTACGAATTTCGTATATTGTACCAAAGGTTTCTCGTGTTAACAAGAAAGCTTCCAATTTTCGGTTACTTACCGACAGCGGAAAATAAACATTATGGACAGTAATATTTTATAACATCCATCTCTACCAGAATCGCAATATCTATAGCAGAAACTGCTATAATGTTTAGATTAACATGGGTACCATATAACTTCCCACGCGTCCAGGATTAAACGCTAAATCGTGTAATGGGTTCAGACCCTATTTCTATTTTGATATTCAATTTACCCAGCTGTAGATTAAGGCTGGGATAACATTCATCCTCCCATTAATACATTTAACAGAAACACATACACACAAAAAACCCATAACAGATGTATAGATGGGGGTCTATTGGCCTCTGAAGTGATCTATATCTATAGTATGCCGTTGTTCGGATGATGAAAAGGAATGGATATGAACACCATTCCTATAGATTTACTTTTTATATTGAATGAATAGCTTAAAGGCGGTGTTGTTGTTATCAATCTCTGAGGGCCTAATCTTAGCAGGTACAGCTTTCTATTGTTCTATTTTTCGTCATACTCTGAATGCTAATAAATTCATCACGAACAGAGTAAGAAAAATCGCAGAGACAAGATGGTTCATGAACGACAACAAAAAGACTTATGATCATGAGGATAATGCTTTCAACTGAGGTTAGGGATTACTGCGCACATTACACTTAAATGAATGATGGATAAGCAGTCAAACTTTACTAATTCTTTAGGTAACTTAATTCAAAGCTCACTAAAATAAAAAAAGTAATTCATTCAAAATCCCAGTAAGTACACGCTTATGGCGTTTATATAATTATATAATATCAATGTACCTTTGAGAACTATTCCTCTTCTCTACGCAGATATTCTCCAGTGTTTTATATCTCTGCTTTTACAATAACTAATAAATATCAGATGTCTAAAATGCACATAACTTTGCCAAGGTATATATTATATAAATGTATATATATATATATACATATATATATATATATATATATATATATATATATATATATATATATATATATATATATGTATGCGTTTATTAAAAAAAGGTATATATATACATGTATATATTACAAATTTGCTCATGTACGAAACAATTCTCCCTCGACCGTACCATAAAATAAAAGAGCATGAAATTGATCAAAGATATAATCAAGATTTCAGTCTAATTCTTACTGTACAATGAGGAGTAATCCCTTCAAAATATATTTACAAACATATTTCACGAAAGAACCAGACAAATAAGAAAACCGAATTACTACTCCTCATTTTTCCGAAAAGAATTATAAGATAATAAGCTGAATACTGGAAATATTGGAAGGGAGTTGGAGAACGAGTTTTGGAAAGTAGCCCGTTAAAAAGCAACAAATACTTTGGAACGGAAGGACACCTACACCCAGGAAGCAAGAAAACAAGCATGACAGAGGTGACTGACATATCATTTGAGACGCTTCTGTGTAGTGTAAGAGATTGATTAGAACGAGTTATGGAAACGTTTCAGAGGAGGAGGAGGAGGAGGAGGAGGAGGAGGAGGAGGAGGAGGAGGAGGAGGAGGAGGAGGAGGAGGAGGAGGAGGAGATTCAAGAGTAACGTCGTAATGCTGGTCACAAAGGCCATGTGTGCTGTTTTTATAAATATGTAAAAACTTAAAAATTAGAATGACGCAGACATAAGGAGTGTTTGAGCAGACAAAAAGACAGTCGGAAGATAGTATAGCCCTGGCCATTGAAAACACTCACTGAGAAGACGTGTTTCCTCTCTCTCTCTCTCTCTCTCTCTCTCTCTCTCTCTCTCTCTCTCTCTCAACCTCCAGGTCATCTGAAGAGAATCTTTAATCGCATCACGTTTCAAGAGGTATTTGAGAAGTCCTAGATTAGGACTGATTCGATTACCCGCCTTGAATGAGGGAAATGGAGTAAGCACAAATACGAATGCTCTCCGGACTTCATCATAAACAAATCTTGTTGTTTTAAGGCAAACTAGAATAAAAGTAATGTAAAAGTTCATGTAGAGTTATTGTGATATTATTCAGCAACGACTTTATCTTACGAAATAACTATGATAAAAGTACCAAGAGTATAATGGCCATTCTTTTCATACACAGGTACATGATCAGTGCTAGGTAAACTAATAAAAATAAAGAAAGACGGAATGAAAAAAGAAAAACAAAGGTTCATACACCTACAATGTGACTTGTACAACAGTGTACACCGCAAGATGACAAAATAGAGATTTAATCTATTTTGTACAGAGGAACAGCGAAAGCATCTGCCAAATCTGTACAAAGGAACAGAGCGAGCATCTACCACTTTTGCAAGAGGGAACAACGAGAGCATCTGCCACTTCTGTACCATGGAACAGAGAGAGCATATGCCAATTCTGCGCAACGGAACAGCGACAACGTCTGTCAATTCTGTACCATGGAACAGCAAGAGTATCTGCCAATACTGTATAAAGGAACAACGACAGCATCTGCAAATTCTGTACAATGGAAAACCTAGAGCATCTGCAAATTCTGTACAACGGAACACCCACAGCACCTGCCAATTCTGTACAAAGGAACACCCAGAAAATCTGCCAATTCTTTACAAAGGATGAGAGCTAGCATCTACCAATTCTGAACAAAGGAACACCCAGAAAATCTGCCAATTCTTTACAAAGGATGAGAGCGAGCATCTACCAATTCTGTACAAAGGAACACCCAGAAAATCTGCCAATTCTTTACAAAGGATGAGAGCTAGCATCTACCAATTCTGTACAAAGGAATACCCAGAAAATCTGCCAATTCTTTACAAAGGATGAGAGCTAGCATCTACCAATTCTGTACAAAGGAACACCCAGAAAATCTGCCAATTCTTTACAAAGGATGACAGCGAGCATCTACCAATTCTGTACAAAGGAACACCCAGAAAATCTGCCAATTCTTTACAAAGGATGACAGCGAGCATCTACCAATTCTGTACAAAGGAACACCCAGAAAATCTGCCAATTCTTTACAAAGGATGAGAGCGAGCACCTACCAATTCTGTACAAAGGAACACCCAGAAAATCTGCCAATTCTTTACAAAGGATGAGAGCAAGCATCTACCAATTCTGTACAAAGGAACACCCAGAAAATCTGCCAATTCTTTACAAAGGATGAGAGCTAGCACCTACCAATTCTGTACAAAGGAACACCCAGAAAATCTGCCAATTCTTTACAAAGGATGAGAGCTAGCATCTACCAATTCTGTACAAAGGAACACCCAGAAAATGAGAGCTAGCATCTACCAATTCTGTACTGAAAATCTGCCAATTCTTTACAAAGGATGAGAGCTAGCATCTACCAATTCTGTACAAAGGAACACCCAGAAAATCTGCCAATTCTTTACAAAGGATGAGAGCTAGCATCTACCAATTCTGTACAAAGGAACACCCAGAAAATCTGCCAATTCTTTACAAAGGATGAGCGAGCATCTACCAGCATCTACCAATTCTTTACAAAGGAACACAATTCCAGAAAATCTGCCAATTCTTTACAAAGGATGAGAGCGAGCATCTACCAATTCTGTACAAAAGAACACCCAGAAAATCTGCCAATTCTTTACAAAGGATGACAGCGAGCATCTACCAATTCTGTACAAAGGAACACCCAGAAAATCTGCCAATTCTTTACAAAGGATGAGAGCTAGCATCTACCAATTCTGTACAAAGGAACACCCAGAAAATCTGCCAATTCTTTACAAAGGATGAGAGCTAGCATCTACCAATTCTGTACAAAGGAACACCCAGAAAATCTGCCAATTCTTTACAAAGGATGAGAGCTAGCATCTACCAATTCTGAACAAAGTAACACCCAGAAAATCTGCCAATTCTTTACAAAGGATGAGAGCTAGCATCTACCAATTCTGTACAAAGGAACACCCAGAAAATCTGCCAATTCTTTACAAAGGATGAGAGCTAGCATCTACCAATTCTGAACAAAGGAACACCCAGAAAATCTGCCAATTCTTTACAAAGGATGAGAGCGAGCATCTACCAATTCTGTACAAAGGAACACCGAGAGAATCAACCAATCCTGTACAACTGCCTGACGTCACACCGCCAATTCGTATCGAGACACTATATCGCTTCATATCCGTAACCAAGTAAAACCCCCATGATGAGAGAGGGGACAATAAAATTCATTAATCCCGTAATATCATCTACGAGAGACAAATCTAATTAAGACTCCATTTCCGCAGAAAGGGAGAGACAATAAATAAGATCTCTTCATTAAATATCATAAAGAACATCCAGGACGAATGACTATTTCACTTTGTCACTGACCTCTTCCCCCTTCCAATGGATAAGAGATAACGAAGCGAACTCCAGCAAAGGTAATAAGGAAGACAATAAACAAACTCATAACTCTAATTCAGTTGACATAAATTTATCCGAAAAAGAAGAATGGAAAATTCACGTGGAAAAATAGACGGCTGAGACGAGAAGAAAGTGGCAACACAGCCTCTATCCCGAAGGAGATAACGGAATGCGAAAGTCTTAGGGTTGTGAGGACTGATAGATCGAAAGAAACGCCAGATTTAGAAGAATGTGGAAGAGAAAAGGGGAGAGGGGAGACGACGGGAGGGGATGGGGAAGAGTAAGTAGGAATGGAGGGGAGGGGAGGTTGAGGAAAGTGAAGGACAGGAGATGGGAGGAGAAGAAAGAAAGAGGCGAATCAACAGGTTACAATCAGAGCGGATTAGAAAATGCTGAGCAAAAGAAAAACGGAGGAGAACCAACACGTTATGTGCTTTCCTTTCACACAGAGAGAGAGAGAGAGAGAGAGAGAGAGAGAGAGAGAGAGAGAGAGAGAGAGAGAGAGGGGGGGGGGAGGGGGTCCTCACAGCTCATTACAACGAGCAACTAGAACGTGAAAATAAAAAGATAAACATGAACAATCACCACCAATTCCCACACAATAAACCTTTCCTGAAACTATTCTTGATCCTTAATCAAAAAGGTCACATAAAACCGCAGGTAACAAAGGCACCTAGAGCGGCACTTTTGCCTGTTTAAAACAAGGAGCGATCTGAAACTGGACGTACAAAAGAAATACAAAAGTAAACAAGTAAGTAAACAAGGGCAAGGTTTCACAGTATTACGTCACTTGGCGGTCTCTTGGGATGTATCAACACGGTTTTTGTGCCTCAGTTCAGCCCATCAGTCCCTTTACTACAACGCAGGAATGGCCTTTGTGCGATGCTCACCTACTGCGCATGTAAAGGATCGACAAACATCCACTGGTAGTTCAAGCCCTATGTCTTGTAAGCATCGTTGGAATTACAAAATGTTGTAATTTTCCAAGTAAAATAATGAAGCTACGTTACAGAAAAAAATTAATGCGATGAATACATAAACGAGGTGAATAAAAGGGACCAAAATGTAGAATATTTTTCAGAGTGAAAATTCTTTCAACTCTTCCGTGATGGTCTTTTCCACTAACTTACGTAATTTATTGTGCATTTACTATGCAACAAGGTAGTAATAATCAGGACTCCTTTTCTTGAGAAAACTAATAGGTTACGCTCCAAATTGAAAAATAGTTTAATCATATCTGTCAGTGTTTATGTATGAATATTTATTTTTGTTTTTACACAGTTCATGATAAACGACTACCATAAAAATAAGATATTTTGCCAAAAACATAATTATCACTCGACTACGTAACAAATGGAAAATGTAAGTAAAGTATTATATCTGAGTCTATCTGCATTTTGTCCAAATACACATGCAGTTTTGTTGTCAGTCATTTTAAATAAGGAAAAGGAACCGTAAAGAAAAATAACAACAGGTACACTTTTCCTAATTTTGACACGAACATGAATAACCAAAATTGTAGTCTCTCTTCTGGACCATGAGAAAAGCACACTTCTACAAAATCAAACAAAGATATGACGTTCCACAGCAACATTAAAGATATAATCCTCCTCTACAGAGGCTTTAAGAGGGAACCTGAACAAAATGATGTCAATAGATGCACTTAAGTTTCAAGAGAAGGCTCTAGGAGCTACACAAAGGCTCTCCAAGAAGGTCAGATGTATTCAACTTGAAGACCTTTTTCTTTAGGAAAACCTAGAAGCAATTACTGCTAAGGAGCTCTTTAGGCAAAATATCTCAATTGTCCTGCATACGAGGGGAAACTTGATGACTCATGTTTTATGGGAGAGGGAAAAAACTAATCTTCATGAAAAAATCCTCATGAAAATGGTACCATTTACATTTGATACAGAAAAATAAAATGGAGCTGTTCTTCACTCGGAAATAAGACCATCGTTATCACCCTACGCAGAATATGGAAATACCATGGAGCTAAGTTCAGGCAATTTATTGAAATACCGTCAATAATTCAACGGTTACTCTTGTTTCATATTTCATTTCTGTTTTATTATTTTCTTTTTTATTTCAAATGCAAAACATAGCAACATAAGAATCGCTTGATTTTACGATATATATAACACCTAGCATGATATCAAGAGTAGAAAATTATTAAGTCGATAAGTAAACATACAGAAGGCAGAGTAGAATCATTGTGGAATAAGTAAACATTTATCATGCCACCAATAATGTTATAATGTTCTGGAACATAAAATGCAAACTGTCAAAATGTTTAAAACCTAAAGACAACTACGTAATATATATATATATATATATATATATATATATATATATATATATATATATATATATATATATATATATATATACACACAAGCACCTATATACACATACATACACATATATAATATATATGTATATATACACATAACTTACGCAATGAAATTCTACTTTATACACATCGTGCCAGGTATAAGTAATAAAACTATTCCCCTTTTTGCAGCGAAAGCATTATTCCTTATCGTGTGGGGTTAGATATGGAAGGCTGGTTATGGAACAAATGCCAGTTATGACACAGTGGTTTGTGCGGTTTAGAGTATAGGGAAAATTTCTAAGTGTCATACAGCGACCAAAAGAAACTAAATTACAGAACTGGGTATGTTGTAATGTGTAGGATGTTAAGAGTGTATGGTCTGGAAGAGAGGTTATAAATAGCAAAAAAAAAAAAAAAAAAAAATGATAAAAGGAAGTTTCTGCTAGAATGTACACAAGTGAGACTGACTGGTTTGACGTAAGGCATCGCTTTTATCTAGGAGAAAATAAAAATTGTTAGAGAAAGGACATGAAGGTGCTAAGTTGTACGAAAAAAAAAAGGGATTGATGAACAGAGTGTCGTTAAATCTTTATGATATTACCTTGTAAGTTGAAAAACATAAGTAGAAAGTTCAAAGGTATGTGAAATGTGTAAGTGAGAGGCAGCAAGTCTAAAGAAATTACGGTAAACGGAAAGCAGGTTGATGGATAAATGAATGCCAGAAGTGGCATTTTAGGAATAAATGTTAATGGATGATGGGAAGATGAGAGAAGAAGCAAGTCATACAATTGGTAAAGCAAGGATGGTGGCAGGACCTCTACTATACAATTACAAGTGGAGGAGAATATCTAGGGAAGAAATGCTTAAAATATATGAATGGACTCACAACCCAGTTTCGTTCCTGGACGTGAAGCGTCGATGCTGAATGAAAATGAAAGTTTAAAGATCTGAACTATATAAGATCTACACTATTGAAGCATATGTTGGGTTCAATGAGCTGAAAGAGTAGAAACTGTCCAGGTAAGACGAAGACGCGGTAAAAAGAGTAGTATAGGTGAAAAGAGTTATCAGTCTTTTGCTCAGCTGATGATGTGGACCAAGAATGCAATAAGGAAGTCCTGAACAGAAATGCAAAATGTGAGCCCGGCAGCATTTACTTTGTTATCATCAACAAAGCAGACGATAGACTTTCGCTTAACGAGATCTCTGAGTCCCATGTCTAGACTCATAACACTCGCTTGATGGCTTTATTCTTCTTCAATGAGCGTGGATAATTGGAAGTTGAAGGAGTTGTACAGACAAGCAAGGAGACCAAATGGAACAGATGAAAAGGAAAACGCAGAAAGCTATTCAGTTGGCGCCGAAAGGACGACTCACCGTTCCTGAATAGACAGTTGTTTTGTGGATTCTTAAATAAAAAATGGATATATTTTTGTTTCAGCTAACAATCAAATCAACCTCCATCGTTTCAAAAACATGATATGATGATTAAAAAGTAACTTTCATTAACACGAATAACGATGTTTTGTAATTACTGAAGGCACTTTATAACAGAACTTCTGTATTCATTTATAGATGCTTATTAATTTTTTTCAACTATTGTTTTATACAAATAGTGATGTCCCAGCGCTGATTACTTTTTATTGTACATTTAGAATGCAGTTTAAATAAGTTAAGTTATCGACCACACGGCAGTAAGAAATGTTTCAATGACGATAAATGGAAAAGTTTTATTAATTCTGTTGAGAAAAGCAGAGCTTACACAGCATTCTCAAAAACGAGAAAAATTTCCATACAAGTTCCAGTTTCGGTGCTTTTGTTTTGACCCATTAGAGTAAGTTTTTGTTTTTGTCCAGTTTTGTTTGTGCATGTCTCTTGAAGGCTGGACTGGGGTCTTTTCCTCCTCAAAGGGTTGTTGTAGTTTCAATAGATACGTAAAGTGTCTTTATCTTTTCATGTTTGATGGTGCTTCGGCTGTTCGTCGCCCGTTTCTTTTCGTCTCCGCTGGTGATGCGGCGAAGTGATCAGACCTCAGTTAACGGCTCCCTTTAGAGAGGTTTTCAGCTCCCATACTCTCTGTCAGCTTGTGGCAATTTGCTGAGATATTCCGAAGACGCCCTCGACGTTTGCTGCTGTTGGCCTCTTGGAGGAGTTGTTCCTTGCCACCCCCTATGAACAATATTGGTGCTGGCGTCTCTTCAGATTGTGTAAGGGGTCGTGTGACGCCCTTCTTTGCAAATACGTACTTTTGGAGGCGAGCCTCGCCCGTCATTGCCCTTGCCCTCAGCTTGCTGAACCCCTGGAGTCGTTAAGGGGCCTCCCAGGGGCGAAGAAAAGGGCAAGATCCCAGATCCTGTGTGAATTTTTAACCATTCCTACCCATACAGACGATCTGTGTTGAGTGTCTCCTACTTTGTGGCACTTTTCTGAAATTTATCTTAGGAGACGACACTTCGCTGCATGGTGTTAAGGGACGACTTTATTTCAGATGATTAGCGGGACTAAAATTGATCAATGTCAATGAGGTGATTGATATTTTATTGCAAATATGTGTTAATTCGATTTTTTTTTTGAAGTTTGTAAATAATTAGGTTTAAGGTTAATTTCTTACTTTGCCTCTTACTATCACACCGACCCGAGCGTATGTGATTTCTATCTCCAGTTAATTCCTTTCTCTTTTACTTCAGTGTGCTAGTTATTCTGGAATGTGTTTTTGGAATTGTAATTTATATTTTTCTTCCCTAAAGTGCAGTTTTCAAGGAATTTCTTTGTAATTTTAAGATATTAGTTGTAATAAATAATTAAGCTGTTCGTTTAGTGTCTCTGTAACCTTCTCTTTGAGAAAGTACTCTGAATTGTATTTGTTCTGGTACGTGTCCTACTCATTATCATAACGGTAAGGGCTTTAAGTAGATCAAAGAATCTCTGAACTCGTCACCATCTGACAGGGTTCATTACAGTAAGAAAAAGAAAGGTGAAAAGGTCGTAACAGAAGGGAGAGAAAACAATAAGGAAAAGAACATTATCATTCGAGCACGTCATCGGTGATAAGGATAAGGACAGATTTAGCAGCGTAAACATTATTAGAAAAATTACGGTCACATATATATATATATATATATATATATATATATATATATATATATATATATATATATATATATATATATATATATATATATATATATATATATATATATGTATAATATGTATGTATACTGTATATATACAGTATATATATATATATATATATATATATATATATATATATATATATATATATATATATATATATATATATATATATATATATATATATATATATATATATGTTATTCTGCAGAATTAAGTGAAGGCTTGAGCAGGAAGTTTTCCTAATGGGGTCTTATGCCAGAAGTCGAGAAAACTTTTGGAGATAACAAGTCCAACACAAATGACTCCCTTAGTTCCAGAGAAAGGATGACTGCTTAGTCCACATCTGATGAATCTTTTGTTATAACTCTGAATCACTCCACCAAAAGCCAAATATTCTCGAAAGATTCACTTACCATTTCACACAAATAATAATAATTAAATACAGCATATGCAGATCCTTTTGATCTTTGATTCAGACCAGTAAATTAATGAGCTTGTGAATATATTCAGTTCTCCTTTTACCAAGAAAATGCATATACTTTATATATATATATATATATATATTATATATATATATATATATATATATATATATATATATATATATATATGTATAGTATATATATATATATAATATATATATATATATATATATATATATATATATATATATATATATATATATATATATATATATATATATATACGT
Organism: Macrobrachium rosenbergii; assembly: GCF_040412425.1. Taxonomy (NCBI): domain Eukaryota; kingdom Metazoa; phylum Arthropoda; class Malacostraca; order Decapoda; family Palaemonidae; genus Macrobrachium; species Macrobrachium rosenbergii. Next base: position 53,554,352 of record NC_089744.1, read on the forward strand.
GAGTGTGTGTAGGTAGGTATACATAAACATATTATTATGAAAGTTGTAAACCGAAAATGCGACACGCACACACCGCTGGGAATAATTAACTCTACTATTCGATGCAAATGAAAATGATAACGCGATTATAAATGCAATATTCTTTTACACTACCCCGGTATTTTTCCTCATTTGACAAAATCACTAGTACGATATACTGTATATAACAAAAGCATGAATGAGTTCATTTACATCCCTGCAAATATATTGCAGTGAGGTGCCAAGCACTGATAAATTTAGTTTCTTAATATGTGTGACAATTTCAGTGCAAAATATATATCACCTAGATAATCTCCTCAGTTCTATATTTTCAAAGTGTCATACGCTTGACATCAAATCACATGTGCTCTCTCTCTCTCTCTCTCTCTCTCTCTCTCTCTCTCTCTCTCTCTCTCTCTCTCTCTCTCTCTCACCAGCAAAATATCTTAGCTAATTTAGCAACGCTCAAAACAAATGCATTTCTTCGCAGGAAAAGGCGAATGAATAAAGTGGCTCATTTAAATAATTCACAAATAGCATTAAATGTAAATCAAGTCTTTGAACAGTATGCATTTAGCTCAGCGCAGTAAACATCACACAGTAATTACTCTCTTTCTGAATATCAGTAAACGCGAAAATAAGTGCAAACACACGTGTGTGCAAGGACATACATCACTGTAAAATGCATAGACAATTTGTGTGTGTAAACACACACACACATATATATATATACAGTATATATATATGTGTGCGTATATATGTATACATATAAACACACAGACGCAGACACCCACACCACACACACACACACACACACACACACATATATATATATATATATATATACATACATACATACACACACACATACACACACCACCGCCTGAAATTAGATGAGTCATTCAGTTTTCCATAAACACTCCATATGATTAATGAGGACACTAACAACAGGATGCTTGAAAACTCAGTTGCAGGTACAGGCGAGGAAAGACGTTCTCAGGAAGAAGAGAGTCTCAGTGAGAGTTTCACTGTAACCCAGAAAGCTATCCGGACAAAAAAAAAAAAAAAAAAAAATTAAATAAGAGGCAAATGCAAAAATATGACTTTACCACTCCTTGGGAGTAATGTGTATTTACCTTAATTAAAAGTCAGGGACGCCTACAACGGAGTCGGTATACGCGCTGCTTATTAAGGTTTTAATATATGCATAGATAGGGAATTTAAGGTATGACCCTCAACCTGTTTGCGCTCGGATTTCTTGCGTTCACAACCAAAGGAGAGAGAGAGAATAAGCAAGACTTATTGAAAGCGACATCATTTAAAATCTTATTTAAATCCTGAAGGAACGAAAAGTACTTTTCCCATTTAAATATTACATATACAATATTGCTTTAATTTTGTGAATAGCTCTGTATGTACTGAGAGACGGCAGGTACTCCATTTATACCTGTCTGAAAATATAACGAGAATGAGGGTTTACACTGAACAGGTCAGAAGAATAGATATTGAAAAATAAAGACAAACCCCATAAAATTCTATGGGAAAATTTTAACTTTTTCTTTAATGTCTAATCTCGAAACCGCGCCATTAATTATTTAAATGTAATTATATAAATTACGTCAACAACGTAAGATAAACCGCAGGCGAACAAACAAGAAAATAAGCCACGTTTCCTTTCAAGCATTAGAGTCACGTCCCTACAAAACGGCTCCATCTTCTTAAAGCGTTTCCCTTTGCCATAAAAGTGACAAATACGCATGAAGAAACGCCAGGCTCCAGACAGTCTGGGCCCAAATCATTTTGCCTTAATAAAGGGCGAACCTGGGTTTCAGGTAATCGTTCCCCCTCGACTCTCTCTCTCTCTCCTCTCTCTGTGAGCATAAGGGCGTGTCTGTTTAAAAAAAATCCCACAAGCCATTATTTATTCTTACATAAAGGAAACACTCATAGAGAAAAGATGAAAAACATATGGATAACAGGTACTGATGCGTGATGAGTAAAAAAAAAAAATGCTGGAACGGAGGACTGTAAACATAACATGTGTTTACCGTTTCTCAGAGCCAATCTCAATTGCAGTACCTTAGGGAGTTCCATAACGACAACCACAAACTTAGAGAGAGAGAGAGAGAATTTTCTACTTACAGTCATTAAAGGAATGTCAAAAACATTAATACAATATGCACCTGAAATTTCATTAATTGCGAAACTTACGGAGGAACCGATGGGCAGAAACTGAAATTTAACCAAATATAATTATTTGATGAATGCTGGAACGGCAAGCGAATTCACGGATGAGTAGAGGATCTGCTAATCGAATATAAACCCTGAACGAAAGCAGCTGCAGCAACACGATCACTTCATATACAGATATATGTCATATTGACTACTGACAACTTCAACGCGCATGGGAATGGCGATGATATATTTTAGGAGACTAAAGGGCTGACAGAAACGTGTGAATCACTGGAGAGAATGAATTTAACGAGGATGACTTTTGCAAAAAGAGCAGCCATAAAAACAAACGCTCTACAATCTCTGCATCCTGAGGTCAACAATAATTCGAGTCACTCCATTACTTTCTCAATGATCTTGTTAGTTTGTATCTATAATTTCATTTATCCTTCTTAAATCTTGAGTTTTTATCCGTACTTTCCTCTATTTTTAATGAGTTTTTCATCCAGATTTTATTTTATTTTTGTTAAAAGCTTGATTTTTTCATCCACATTTTCCTTTTATTTTGTTAAATCTTGAGTTTTCATCCATATTTTCCTTTATTTTTGTTAAATCCTAAGTTTGTCCATCCATATTTTTCTTTATGTTTTAATACATCAAGTTTTCCACCATAATTACCATTATTTTAGTTAAATCGTAAATTTTTCCTTTATTTTTGTTAAAGCTAAAATTTTTCTTTACAACCTTCGTAAAGCGTGAAAGTATATTTTTTTTTTTTATTGGAGGAACGACTACAAATATGAAGAAAGAGAAATCTTTACGTAAAATTATTTTCTTATACTCCCCAGACAACAGAAAACACCAACGTTAAAATATCTCTAGTGGGCGTCTTGAACATTCCTCAGAATGAATGGGAATGTACCGACAATGAGGATTAGGCTTGCGTAAGACGCTAGTTTTAGACAATGAAGACATCCAAACATTGCAGTGAATGGTTTGTAAATAGTTAAATAAATTCTTTCGCCAGAGTTCTAAGTCTACTTATGTGATCACTGATTAAGTGAAAATAGCTTTTTATGCTATGATTTGATATATATTACTATGAGAGCATCCCTTGTATTTTTCAAGTCTTAGCCACACCCATTATTCTTTTTAAATTTCTTTTGTAAATCTAGTTAAACAATATCCAAATCCAAAAAATCTATTCAATTATACTTTTGGCAGCCATATTCGACATTCAACATATAAACGAAGAAGTTATACTTTACCCGAAGAAAATAAAAAAACGTGGTCTGATATATATATATATATATATATATATATATATATATATATATATATATATATATATATATATATATATATATACACACACACAAACATTAAGCTACAAATGTCGTTTAATGTCCAATTCGCGCTACTTCGGGAATATAACCGAAGGGGAATTGTAAGTGAGAAACTGATTGGTACCTAAGTGACTCGAACACTCGACAGTACCCTCCACGACTTCCAGTCGACGTTCAAAATCACCGAGCCATCAAGAGAAATATAAATTAATGAGGGGTAGATAATCAAACTTTTTAGTATACACAACAGAAACAGTTAGAGGCGGGGATGTAAGGTGGGTGAATGAATTACTGGATATATTTCGTTCCAGATCATCATCTTCAAGGCTTACTATTGGTTAAAGGAAGATTAAAAACATATAAGCAGCTCAGATAGTACTGTCCATTAAAAAAACTTTCACGTTTATATATAATCTTTTACTATAACACATTAGCATCCAAGTATTTTAGATAGATTTTCCGAAACTTTCCTTATGTTCTCCTACATCTTTTCTCAGAGAGAGAGAGAGAGAGAGAGAGAGAGAGAGAGAGAGAGAGAGAGAGAGAGAGAGAGAGAGAGAGAGAGAGAGGACGCAATTAGGAAAAAGTTGAAGAATACTTAAGTTAACTTCCAGACTGTCACCAATTCAAGAAGTTTTCTTATAACAAGCACGTTTGGAGATTTTCATTATCATCTAGCATATGAAAATAATAATTTAATGACCTTTATAATATGCAGTTGCACAAATGGGTTTACTTAAGTATATGAAATGATATGGAATATTAACACATACAGTAACTAGGCACAAGTGCATTCACACACGCACACGAACACATATCTATGCAATTGTAATAACCACAATGCCTTCTTAACTTCTTGAATTCTAAGGCTTCGTTGTAACTAGCTTATCCAAAAAGTGTAAAGAATTCGAGATGTTAAGAGGGCATTATGGTTATTAAAATTACTTACGTATTTGGTAGAAAGTGACCAGTAGATTATGTGTAATACAGTATATGTGTGTGTGTGTATAAATCTCTGAAACAAACAACTAAACAACCTTATCATTAATATCTTAGTCTACAAGCTATGCATATATCCCTGTTTTGCAGTACAAATACCGACACAGCGTTTCAGTCCTCATAACACCGTTATTTGCTGACTTTCACACCGCACACAGTGGTGAAAATGCTATTATTTCAATGCCCAACGTCCTGAAGGAGCAACAATGTCTAAGCCGCTGGCTTCAGAGAAAGTATCTCATCCACCATTTACGGAATATTTCCCCCTAGAAAGGTTTCACAACACATTTTACTGAGGCTCCTCTGCACTGAAGCAAGTGCTCTTGTGGTAAGCCTGACTATTACTGTATTTCTAAGTCTCTGGGGGTAGCACCCCAATTTTGAATATATATATATATATATATATATATATATATATATAATGTGTGTGTATATATATAATATAATATATATATATATATATATATATATATATATATATATATATATATATATATATATATATATATGGCGTGAAGAAAAACGTTCATACTTAAAAATACAATATATAAAAATAATATATATATATATATATATATATATATATATATATATATATATATATATATATGTATATATATTCTATAAACATATATAAAACAAACAAACAAACAGTATCATCATCAAGATCTTACTCTAGGTTATTGTACCGTGGAGGCAGGCGTTCGCCTCGGCCTTCTCGCGCGTGGCTGACAGTGATAATTTTACCTCCCCGTACGGTTCCCCTAGAGATTTCATGGCTCAGATTTTAGCTTCAGGAAAATCAGTTGTGTGTCACCTCACTGGACCATTTCCAATGAGGGTTGGCCCTACCCCGAGGGTATGTTGCTCCCCACCCCTAACAACTCCTTTTACTGTGTATCTCCCTCCCACCTGTACTCGCTGACATTTATTTAAATATTCTATATCTGTTCGTAATTTCCATTCTTTCTTCTTTTATGAACTTTTTTCTTTTATGAACTTTTCTGTTACCCCCAAAACGGGTTCCTAGTCGCAATTATGAACCATCCACATTTATTTTTACTTCCTCAGTTCATTTTGCTCTTAAAAACTAGACTTTTGCCTTGTCAATATTCACAATTTAAAAAATGTATATATATATATATATATATATATATATATATATATATATATATATATATATATATATATATATATATATATATATATATATATATATATTAAGAACATTTTCATTGCCAAACCTGGATAAAAATATGATGATATTTACTCATCCAAAATTTTACGGCTAATTGCTTTTAAGAAACTCCATAACCGTTGACCCATCGGTAAATAATAATAAGCCTGAATAACGTTCCGACAGTTCAGTCTCGGATAATCAGTGTTCATTTTCATATACCTACAAACGGCTTTCTTCAAATAAATGCGCAAGGAAAATATTTCAGTCAAACCGTCACTGTGAACAGCAAGGTGTGAAACGAGGTGATGTGACGTACATAAAAGTCAAACTAGAAAAGTATATCAGTCTCGTATCAAATACCATGCACTTTTCATATATAAACATAAATATAATTAAAACAATAAAAAAATACAATTTTAACCTACGCATATTACCCTTACATGAATGAATAAATCATGAAGTTTTGGCTATGAAGCTCAGTACAAGGCACTTTCATCCATTCAGCGTTGTGACAGCGAAAAGCGAGATGTGCACAGGGTAGACAGCAAGATAAAAAGATCCAAAAGATAAATGAGCTAAAGTACAAGGATCTTAAAGTTACATTAAAAAGTAATAGCTACAGAGGTTGGACAGCAAGATGGAAGATAGGAACTGGGAATCAATGTGAAGTTAGTCTAAAGTTGGGTGCTTCTGGGGGCCGACAGTGCACTGAATGAGGTCCACTAATCCCCTACGGGAGTGATAAGTTAAAATAAAGCAAAAATTCGACACTAATATTACGAATGTATGATATGAGTCCCTTACATTTACACATAACCTAAGCAGCATACATACAATAATAAACAGATACATCCAAGAGGCCGCGCCAGGCCAGGGATGGCTTATCTAAACCCTCAGTCCTCAGCAGCAGTCCCCGTAGAAGGGTAGAGCCATTAGCGCGCCCTACGGTGCAGCCTCTCTTCGGACCCTAGTTGCAACCCATTTCATTCTTTTACTGTACCTCCGTTCATATTTTCTCTCTTCCACCTTACTTTCCACCCTCTCCTAACAAATGTATCATAGAGCAACTTCGAGATGTTCCTCCTGTTACAATTTTAGAACTTTTTTTTTTTTTTTACTCTCAATTTCACTCTCAGCGCTGAGTGACCTCTTACGTCCCCTAGCTTGGCCTTTGGCTTAAATTTTATGTTCCATCCCTTTCCTCATCAGAAGAGTGCGGTCAAAGAAACCGACCTGAACCAAGGATTTTTTCTTTAAAGCATTGGACTGCCGATTTCACCGCCCACTTCATTAAAAAGTTAACGGAAAATGATCAAATGCTTAGTAAACATGATCAAAGGAGGTAAAACGTGTTTCGTTTGCCAATGTTCTCTTTGCCGCTTAGTATCTAATCAGTTACACCACAGATTTAGTTGGTCTGTCTGCTGTTCCAGATATTCGCATGAACAACAGACGACGTAACCATGGCATAAGAGGAATTAAAATTCTCACTTTAAGCGTAAAACGCCATGTATGCTTTTCATGTATTACTGACCAATCCAAATCTTTTGATGATGACGCGGAACATGAAATTTCTCCTCAAACATGAACCGAGAAATGCCATGGCAAGATTAACAAGAGAGCAATTTATCAGTGAGGTTTCTGCACTCTTTCTGGGATTAGCGCCTGGCAACGGCACAAGGGCTTAAATCAAAGCAGCGTCCCGTCAAGACTTGGTCGTGACAAGACAAGACGTCGACAAACTGGCAAGTGCCGGTTGTTCTGGCGATTCGTTTCGAAATGATCGTCTTTTGTTTACAATGGATCAAATGGACCTGGAGGTCTGGCGATGACGTCAATCGAAAACCACGATTAAGCTCCAGAAGGGCAAACACAATTAATAAGAGTTCTAAAATAACAGAGGCTCTTTTCTCTGTCAAAATAAACATGTGCGCTTGGTCTTATTTGTTTATCTCATCTTTTTGTACCCTTCGCTAAAATCGTGTATTTCAAATCCAATTAGGGTCAGTGACCCTTTCGTACTAGTGTAAAGGTATGCAACAGTGTACAATAACTTATTTTTTCATTGCTTAAAGAATGAAGAATTCCACGGAAGAAGAAGTGCGACCAGCTCAAAACACTGGAGAAACACCTCGTGTGGAACAAGGGCAGTGACATTATTAAGGCCCTTGAGAGCCGTAACGCGCCACAATTGATATAAGGCTCATTCTGAAGGAAAATATATTCCACTTTTTATTCCCTATTGCTGGAAAGCTTAAAAAAAAAAAAAAAATTACTCCAGCATGGATGGAAGTGAATGTCACAAGAAAATGAGAGGGCATACGGATCTGCGATACGACTCTGTCATAATTACACTGGCAGAGGGGGGAAAAAAACGCAATAGCTTCGAGGTCTGAGTGATCAGTCTGAGTGACATGACAAAATAATGAGAGTAGTGGATATAGTGTACATGTCTGGAGAAAGTAGGCGACAGAAGTCAGTTATATAAAAACAAAGGTAAAAAAAAAATAATAATAAACCAGGGCGCCCAAGAACATAAATAATGACATTGTCTGGTGAGGCGGAGAGATAAAAGGAGAGACAAGAGAGTGGATGGTTATTCTTCTCTCTTGAAAATCGTAGCAGGCCCAAAATCATAACCGCTTTATCTCAATCATGACCTGCATACATTCAGAAGGAACAAGCCAAAAAGGCCATTGCCTTGCTAAGGTACTTTAGAAGAACGGGAATGTCAACTTTCGTAACATGAGAAAAATCGACCGAGAAATGAGGAACAGTCTATAATATAGACAAATACTATAGGGGACATGTACGCTCACACACACACACAAACTCACACACACACACACACACACACACATATATATATATATATATATATATATATATATATATATATATATATATATATACATATATATATATATATATATACAAACGTATTATATATATACACACACACTCACACACATATATACATACAAGGAACTCATGAATAACAAACAAAAATAGATGCAAATTAGCACACCGACCTAAGGTAGCACGCCATTTAAACTTACATGCACCGACATCCCTAACAATGGGGGGAAGTCTGATCCATTTCGAACGTGAAGACGAGGTATGCTAAGAGATTGTGTAGAATAACTAAAAATAAAAAAGAATTGACTGATGCTATCCTCTTCGGGATGAGGAGAAGAAGAAGGGGGAACAAAAAGTCTGCCATGTTTACTGAGTAAGGGTGTCTATCTGAGAGAGAGAGAGAGAGAGAGAGAGAGAGAGAGAGAGAGAGAGAGAGAGTCTGAAAATAATGAGAAAGAAATATTCATAAACCATTCCACGCAATGTTCAGCAGATATGTTAAAGTGTCAGAGGCACGAAGATACACAATAGCATTCTACTATAAACTGGGAGATAAAATGAAAGAATTACGTCGAATTTTACACTGAATCATATAAAATGTAAGAATTACGGTAAATTATGTACTAGTTCAAATAAAATGGAAGAACTAAGTAAATTATGTAGCGGTTAAAACGAAGTGCAAGAATTACGGTAAATTATACATGGGTTACAATAAAATACAAAAATTACGTTAAATTATGTACTGGTTCCAAGTTAACACCAAGAGAAAGTCGAAGAGTGCAGTGTTCTGTAGAGATGCAGCTGGCGATAACAGATTAGTACTTGGAAGTGGGAAAAGTGAAGGCATAAGATTCCTGGGGCACCAAAAATAATGGGTCTAATTATACTCGGAAACGACTTTACTAAGTGAGTGCGCATCTGAAACCTTTATCCGGTCTTTATATCCAACATTCATCTGTTTAATCATTCGTCCATCTTAGAAGTCTCTGGTTACCTCTAGCTATTCACGATTGCATAAATATATTTTGGTACAGAAAGATAAAATGTGACCCTAAGGAAACAAATTAAGAATAAAAAACGTTGATGGTGGAAGGTTAAAAAATTAGGAGAAGGTTGCTTGGAGTACAACGGAAGAGTTACATTGTGTACAGAACATATGTGGAATAAGAAAACCCTATGATTAGAAGATGTTCAAAGGAACATAACATTGTGAATTGTTAAGAAGGAAAGTCTTTTCCTATATAAGAATGACTACTTAATCAGATAGAAGGCCAATATAAACAAACTAATTTATTCATGTAGCCTATATGTGTACACACACACACACACACACACACACACACACACACACACACACACACATATATATATATATATATATATATATATATATATATATATATATATATATACATACATGTGTGTATACATAATATTTACACACACATGTATATATCATCTCACCTAAAGTCAAAATTAATTTCGCAGATTATACACACCCACACACGAACACACACACACACGCACACACATTCACACACACATATATATGTATATATTAAATCTTATCTCAAAAATATAATGGAGCACTGCAGAGGGAGGCAATTAAGCTTAAAATACGCAAGCAAAGCAAGCAGCACTTGCTTGTTTACTAATTTAGTTACCACGGTAAATTATATTCACAAGTGTTTGAGAATTAAGGGCGGAAAAGGCAGGGGGGGGGATGGGGGAGGTAGAGTGCGTTGGAGGAAGTAGCGACGACGGCGGTGGAGGAGTGAGGGAGGAGTAAGGGAGCGAGTTACGAACTTCCCAGCGATGAAAAACGTCTGAAGCCGGGAGTTAAGAAACTCCGTGCCCCTGCTGTTCTCATTCAACTCCGACGTTACGGTGTCGAAACGGATTCAGACAGGTGAAAGTGGCCACGGGTATAACCTACCGGAGCCAAGGTCAACGATGAAATCGCACCGAGTTAGTCAAGAGGATATGCAACGAACAAGAGTCACGGGATAGCATCGTTTCGTTGTTTCTCTGTTTTAATTAGTGAAAATGCTCTTAAAATTCCCTTTAAATCTCCTCAATAACTAGCCCAGGAAGTTAAGACATACATATGCGTATGTGTGATTGCATGAGAGAGAGAGAGAGAGAGAGAGAGAGAGAGAGAGAGAGAGAGAGAGAGAGAGATTACCAAGTCGTTGCTCTGCGTAGCAGTGCACCCACCGCCCGCCTCGCGCGCAGGCAACCCCAATCCACTTCATAACTGTCAAGATTCAAGTAGCAATCAAATACACCTTGTGAGATGAGAAGGGGCTCTAATGTTTGTTGAGGCAACAGGAGGAAGTTGCAAAATATAAATTTATATATAAAAAATCTACAGAAAACCGTACCTTTGCTTTCACGAGTCATGAGTTAACCTACCTGACACACTAACAGAGCTAAAAACTACTGTAGTTTTTATCACACGTTTTAGTGCAAGCAGTAGCAGATATAAAGTGACAATACTTCCATCAACAAAACAAAGAAAAACAACTATGATAATAATAATAATTTAAGGTCCTAAGAAACAAATCGTCTACCGTCTTTTATCTTTATTTGAGAATTAAAAAATCAGTTAAAATCGTTCTTATATTTTGCATTCATACTAACTTTTAAGAGTCACTTCCATTTGCCCTTAAATTATAACCTTCAAGCCTTTAAAATTCAGTTGACTCGGAAGACATCAATAAAAATTAATAATTTATCTTAGCCCAAATCAAAGAAAGATTGTTAATTTGCTAAAAATAATAACAGTCTCTGACATTTCTGCTTGATGTTACATTGACAGAATAGTGCGACTGTATAACGAATTTGCTTATCTATTTTGAGAGAGAGAGAGAGAGAGAGAGAGAGAGAGAGAGAGAGAGAGAGAGAGAGAGAGAGAGAGAGAAAAGTTCACATCGATCAACTAACTAAATCTAACTCAGTGCCATCGAGTAATTCCTCATCCCCACCGCCCCCCTCCCGCTAACTTCCCAAAATTCCCCAAAGCCTCAGACTCAGATCAATTACAGCCAAATTAGGACTATAGAGTTTGTCGAAGGAAACCTGAATACATTATTAAATTTAATAAGCCCCCCGGATTATTTCCAGCCGATCCCACCCATATATGTGCGTCCCTAGACCCAATGATTATTCAAAACTTATAGCCCATAGCCTCTGAGGTTCCTGATTATCTCAGACAACTTTATATAAGCTACTTAACAACAGCCATTAACTAGTTTCTCAAGTTAAGGTCAATGGCCTCGAAGATCAAAAGTCCGTTTTGGAGCCACGCCTTTGGAGTGTTTTTCTACCACTTTACTTCTAAGTTAGGGGAAAGCAATAAATATGTAGCAGCGATGGCAATAGTAAGAATAAACACAAAAAAGTATAATGATAAGGACAACAAAAAAGTAACAGCAATAATAATAATAATAATAATATAATAATAATAATAATACTATGCAGTATCGAGTAATGAATTTAGCAACCCTAATCTAAAGCTTTAATGTATCTGATGGTCTGACAGAAAGCTCCACTACGTAAATATAAGTTCCATCTCTAATGTAGCTAATACCCTAGCGCCTCGAATGTTGAAATACAAACACGTGCGTCGTGCCAGCTTCTAAATCCAGGAGAAAGCTGTTGTTAATGTTTATTTGCCAATTGCATAAAAATGTTTCCTTTACTTCTCTCTATTTCCAAGGAGTACTTTGTAATCTGACTAGTGTCTTCCGGATAGTCCAGGGAACCCAACCATATTGTCTTCAAGATGAACAACTTCTCTAGCAGTGATGGGTAAACTAACGTTACTAACGTTTCCCAATAAGTGAGTTTCTTAAAAAGAAGAAAAAAAAATCGATGTTGAATTTAGTCGTAATGTGGCACCAGAATCTGGAATGAAAGACTGGTATACGGTTACAAAAAAAAGCTTTAGTTACTCTTAAGTCGTGACATACTCCACTAATGCGTTAAAAGTTAAGTATATCTTAGTTTAACCAGACCACTCAGCTGATTAACAGCTCTCTTAGGGCTGGTCCGAAGGATTAGATTATTTTACGTGGCTAAGAACCAACTGGTTACCTAGCAACGGGACCTGCAGCTTATTGTGGGATCCGAACCACATTATGACGAGAAATTAATTTCTATCACCAGAAATAAATTCCTCTAATTCTTCATTAGCCGGATAGGAGCGTTTCCTAGATATTAAGCCACTTGTTATACAACACTGCTCTCAGTACCGCGACCTAGCACTTCACTGCTTTACTTCTCCCTTGATATCAATCAGGCTTTCAGCAATATACGAGTATACCCCCTCTCACAGATACCGAACAAACCATCTCAGAGCCCTACAGTTAATGTTATCACTTACGCCAACCGCATTTTCCAATTCCAACCATTCTTGGCCACAAGTTTTCTTTTCCTAAGCATTCTTTTATCCACACTTAATGCATGGTTCCCATTGTACAGTATTTTATGCCTTTATTAAGTGATTCACTCCTGGCCTAATCGTCCACTTAACATGAATCTTTTATTTATACAGTATGTGCCTTCCACTTTTACCACTCCTCTATTCGTAATGAAAAAATCTCCGCATCTTCTTTGCTCCCGTTGACTCTTATGACCTAAGGTTGGGCAACATTCACTTTCACGCTGCCTCACAGGATCTGCAACTTCCTGCGATCTCGTCATTCGAAACTGCACTGTCGTTAAAAATCGTACCTAGTCATTAATCTTGACTACATTCTATAAAATGAAGTTTCTTCTTCTTATTTTTAATGTCAAAGCTGTCATTATTAATTTCAGCAATGGCAGTGAAAGCACCAGGGTACGATAACAACAACCATTATTCCTAATATTACTACAAATTCTGGTCTTGGTACGACTAGACTCACTCTTGCAAACTTTGCTTCTCGTGAAAAAAAATATAAAAAACAATAATAATAATAATAATAATAATAATAATAATAATAATAATAATAATAATAATAATAACTTGACTGAAGAGCGAAAGTAAACCACTGACAACATACCCTGTACAGATTGATGTTAATTCGCGTTATTGACCCGAGTGATAAAACTAAATTTAATTCAAATATGGGCAATTAAAAATACGCTTTTCTTGCTCTCGACCAAATTGGACCTAACGTTCAGATTATCATGGGTGAAGTTGTTATTAAACTTGCTATGTGTGCCTGCATACAGACATTGGGAGGTTCAAAGTCTCATAAACACGCCTCTCCTGATAAATTACAAGCAATATTTGGAGGGTAATCAATTGTGCCAAAACCCTTAATTGACTGCGTGAGAGAGAGAGAGAGAGAGAGAGAGAGAGAGAGAGAGAGAGAGAGAGAGAGAGAGAGAGAGAGAGAGATGAATATGCAAAACAGATTAATAAAGCACTCAATTTCACACTTTTACGCAAGAATTCATCTTGAACTTTTTCAAAACATAGATGGTTGTAAATTAGATACATATTTGATTAAACACACAGAATATATTTAGAATACCACACAAACAGATAATCTTATAAAATATATACAGAATATAAGTCTCCAAACTTGAAAGGAGTGCGATGATATCTGAGGAAAAAATAAATCAGTGGTCAAGACTGATTAAGGGTGACCAATCATACTGTTAACTTTTTATTATAGTTAAGATGAGAAATCATCCCCTTGATCCATATGAATAAGAATTAGGGACGTACTGAATTAATTATTCATTTCCACCTTCTTCCCCTTGCCACGGCATCTGCAATCAAATTATCATGGAGTTAATTTCCTATTCTGCGCTTTCCTGCGAAATACACAAAGCCTGAGTCCAAGAGGTAATTCTAGAATCAAGGAAAATACTAAAACGCCATCATAAAGCCAGTCTTAACACGCACTTCCCCAACACGTTTTTATTATGAATCCGAGTGACCTCAAATGGGCAAGAACAGACAGATGAACAGCTGTAAGTGCAACATGAGAGGCCTTTCGTCAATACAATACTCAGCATGAGATAATGTCAGGGCTGAAGTGGTTTAAGTATGTAGCTTCATTATTCCCTGACCTCAATCTCTGGGGTTCCTTCCTATCCATCAGAATTTGGATGATAAATATCATATTTCATAGAATCTGTTGGTCACTATTTACCAGATACATATGTAACTGTAATAACCACAATGCCCTTAACTTCTCGAATCCTTCACACTTTCTGAATAAGCTTGTCACTACAAAGCCTGAGATAAAAATGCAAAGAATATGAAGAAATTCTGACGTACGTAGCAAGATTCGAACCCGTAACCGCAGTATTAGAATGCGGTCACATCGGTAACGCGAACTCATTCTACTACTCCAGAAGCGAGTTCGAATCTTGCCACAGACGTCAGAATGTCTTCATTATCTCTGCAATTGGATCTGAGGCCTTGTAGTGACAAACGTATCCATAAAGTGCGAAGAATTTCATGTTTTCGATCATGCACATAACTGGAATATAGCAAGGTTCCCTAATAAACCCTATTTGTTAAGCATATTCATTATTTATTACCGATACGAACAATCACAATGAAAATGGTTGGTCTTAAGCTCTCACGGAGCAGCAACAGTTAAGCATCATGTGGAATATAAAGCTTAAGGCAACTATGAGCCATTTGAGATTCCACGTTTCCTTCACAGTGACTGGAGATCAAGGCATCAAATAACCAAGATAGGAAAATACTTCACTCTGCGACAAGAGCAACAGAATGCGTTTCATCTTGCGCGAGCATCGAGGCGCAAGTGTCATTACAGCGCGTTACGTGACACCGGTTAAGCTCTACCTCACCAAAGAGAAATAAAAATGACAGAATAAACTGCATATTTCATACTACAAATATGTTAAATTGCTTGTTGATTTTCAACACGAAGTGCGACACGGAGAACTCAAAAGCAAAAGGACACAGAGGCAAAGTGACGTCCTCGTCACGTCCACCGCCATTACGTCCGGGAAGCATAAGGGCGAAAACGAGACGCCCTATGATACCGGAGCCCGGAGGACGTGCAACCGGAGACTGTCTCGAAATACAAGGCCACCAGGCACAAAAGATACTGCAAGCTGACGCCTTAGGGACGAAATAAACTAACCTGAAATTTTCTTGACGCACCGACTGATGAGAGAAAATCAGCTCGCATTTTTACCATCCTGAATTTAAAAGCTTCCTCGAAGGAAAAATGTGTAAGAGGAGGGGTATTATCTCCATCTGATATTCTTGAGAGAGAGAGAGAGAGAGAGAGAGAGAGAGAGAGAGAGAGAGAGGTCTTTGCACCCATAAAAACGTTACTTGCCTAGCATGAAATTTATAGGTAAGAAATGGGGAATCCTTTAAAAGAACATGAGTTAACGGCATTATAGTGCACGTGAGTGCTTGCATTCAATCTGTCTAGAACAGTTGTTGCCTACCAGTTAAAGAATACACTATTCGACGTCTCTTTAAAAAAAAAGGGGGAGAGGATCGCATCCTTATCCAATAACTTTTCTCCCCCGTAGTTAATTCACCAACAGATTCCGCAATAAAATTTTCATCACGTCCACGTTAACTCCCCTTTCAGTGTTTTACTTCTGCTGCACCTATCAGGTGCTGCGTCCGTCTGTATAATAAAAAAAATAAAAAAAAAACTCCCTCATCCTTCTGTCAACACGGCATTTTCTAGGTCTCCCATCTCTTGTACTCAAAAGGATCGAGTTCACCAACTTTTTCGCACTATCTCTTTTTCCAAAATTCTTCATACGGGCGAACAGAGGACACTTTCAATCTTCCGAATCTTTGAAATTGGTCTTTTCTCCACATCACTTGCATGGTTTTTTTTTAATCTCAACTCTCTTCTTCACTTCACATGTTCTTTTGAAGTAACTTAACGGAACGGTTTCCAGCATTTTCCGTCCAAGTAAAGGAATTCCTTTATCCACTTAATACTCTTTTTCCCAGACACCTCTTTTATCGTTTATACTACAGTATTTTAAATCAAAGACTTTTTCCTCTTGCTTTACCTTCCATGTAATCAACGGCTCAACCAAAAAAATCCTAAATAAATTTCCTCCAAATACTTGAATGAATCACGTTCTTCTCATTTCCCCATAATCATATTCATAACCTGCTCAGTCTAGTTCCATTTTTAAACTTAATTATATCTTCAATTTCGTTCTCATATTCTGAAAATGCACATTTTCCTTTCATCAGTTCGGGGGTTCTTCCTTACTAAAAAATACATTTAAAAATACTGAAAGTAATATTCTAAACACTTTTAATACTCTCACACTCTCAGCAGTTGGCAGTTTCATCATGAACTCCCAAGAAATACGAACTATAAATAATAATCAGCCCCCCACAACCCAGCCCCCTCCCCATACAACAAAGAAATTTATTAATTGCACAATTGTATATTATCTTCATTAACTATGCATTTTCGAAAATCTATCGCTAAAATTATTATTACTATTATTATTTTTATTATTATTATTATTATTATTATTATTATTATTAGTAGTAGTAGTAGCAGTAGTAGTGGTAGTAGTAGTAGTAGTAGTAGTAGCAGCAGTAGTAGTAGTCGTAGCAGCATTCATCAACACTCGATTATCACTTCATTTTCCTTTTTCTTTCATTTTTAAATCTTCCGTAAAAATATATAATTTCCATCCGTTTTTCCTCTACGCCTCACTCCATCAAAGGAAAATTACTATTGACACTCTGATCCTTTACTTCTTTTCATCTAAATCAACCCTTTCAATCCTCTTTCCACACCATACCATTCAACTGATGACTAAGCTTCTTGAAATACACTTGTCCGTACTTTAGACAAAATTAATATCTCTATATGAAAAAATTCCTTTAAGTCTTCATATTTTGCTTCATTTACTTTCATTGATATCCGCTTGGCTCGGAAGCCTTCCATAGATTCTAAATGTTCTCTCAAATATCTTGATATCTTATCTCTCATCTGTTAATTTCCTGGAATCATCTTTGGTTTACCTATTCCTTAGATTGTTTCTTCCATCACTTTTTGTTAATTGCACTATACATACACACACACACACGCATTACATATATATATACTGTATATACTGTATATATATATATGTGTATATATATATATATATATATATATATATATATATATATATATATATATATATATATATATATATATATATATATATATATAGTGTATATATATTATTCAGAATGCACACTACGCGCATATTCAACAAACAATATCTGCCTGTTACATTTCTCCAGCATATTTCCCCCTCACTATAATGGAGCCCTTATCTCCCATGTTGATATGAACCGAGTGACCCATTCAGCCCACTAATGAGCCTTACGATGTGGTACCATGAATCACCTTTATCACTCCGAAAGGGAAAGGGATCAATGGGGGGGGAAACGTCGGGAGGGGGGGGGATATGAGAAGGCGGGGGGGTTATGAGAGAGGAAGGACTAAGATTGGAGACCGAGGCCTATAATGACAGCTTTCCATATCGTTGTTGTTTCTATAAGTTGTAGTATTTCTTGGATTACCGTCAAGATTATTTTTTTAATTTTCATTAGGCAGTGTCAGAACATTAGAATATTCGCGGATCACTGACGAACCATCGTTTGGAAAAAAATAATTACTAAATTGCTAAATAACCCGGTTGAAAGATCTCTGACCTTCAGAGATTCACAAAAGCAATACGACAATAGTCATGAATGAAAGACGAATTTTATTACTGACCGCTGGGATATTTTTGATTACCGTGCACAGCAGAAAGAGGGATGCATTACTGATTCAAGTCCAGAACTTGTTAAAAGAAAATTTCATGAATGCCAAGCGATGAATTTCAGCTTGGCTAAAAGACAGAGAGAACAATATTTTCTTAGTGTTACCCAACGACGGATAAATTTTCTTTTGGGTCAAAGCATAGAAATTTCATTGTTTAAAGGTGAAGCAAACACTCACTTTCTCTTTCTCCGCTATCTCTATATACATGTCGCTTTGCGCTCTAAGGAAACATTTGAGAAATGTCTTGGTGCCGTTTACACGAAGAATACGCTCGCTTCTATTGCTGAAAATGATATCTCTAAGCTGTTACTCTATTTGAACATCACAGCAGTTAAGTGAATAACCATAAACAACCACACCTGAATAGTGTGTCATCTAAGCATCATGTGACATACTTAAAAAATTTTCGAAGCGCCAAGTTCTTTGGGAGGCGTGTCTAAACTTCGTTTACTTTACTGGCAAAAATTTTAGAATTAGGAATTAGTCCACAAAATGTTAGCTTATTGCTTCAAGCCTCAGACAGGAAAATGAAATTGCAACATAATTACATCTGAGTTGAAAATAAACAGGTGAAAGTCTGTTTTTGCTCATTACGCGTTATTTTAAAACCATTTATCACAGTTATCATATCACTGCGTAAGAGTAATAAAACAAAAAAGGATAAAAACAAAAATTCGACATTACTTTTCCAACAAGGAGAGTTCTTGCTAAACGTGGTGTTATCATATATATTGTTTCTCTTCACGGCATCTTAACCAATCACCTATCTTCGTCTTCGCAAGACTTGCTCCAAGAACTGAACTGCCAGCGAAAATGTATAGACGACTGTTCACATACTCCCACCCATTTTATCTTTTGCTTTATTAACAGTTACATCGAACTGAAAAATAGAAGGAAGATACAGACGGCAAAAAAAAAAAAAAAAAAAAATCCCGGTACAAACATTCCAAACATATCACCTGAGGGTTAAATACTCAAGTATCAGAACGCAGTCATTAAGAAAACGCGAGCCTCATTCAATTCAGAGTTGTGTAAAATCAACTTGGCATCGAATGACGGTGACGACTTCTCAACAGACTGCCACGCAGTATCCACAAGTATCGAAAAAGATATAAGACTCAACAGAAAAAAAAAACCAAGAAAGAAAAGCGCATCGAAGGTTTTCGAACAGAAACCTAAGCAATGAAGTAGAAATAACTGGAGAAAGGTTAAGTTGTTGTTTATCGAAGTTGTCTAGGAAGTGTGGGAGCTAGATTTTCTGTCATATCAACCAACTGATTTCATTTGCTCAAATTGGGAACCATTCTATAACAGGAGGCGAATTTCTTATAATAAGGTAAATCCTACAATAACAATTACCATGCAACTATAAGAAA
>NC_089744.1:53576598-53589098 GCF_040412425.1 Macrobrachium rosenbergii
AGTACACAAACAAACACACACACACATATATATATATATAAACGGGTATACATATACATACATCTATATATATTTTATATATATATATATATATATATATATATATATATATATATATATATATATATATATATATATTATATATAATATATTCTCGTATGTAATGTACTATAAAATAAAACATTTTGTATAAGAAAGATAACTTCAAAAACCGTCAATATTTTAATGAGAAGTAACTCATACTCGATGAGATTCTTTGCGAAAATGCGCCTTCGTTTGACGAAGACACTTCATACGCCTAAGACGGAACGCATTCACCTTGTCTTTGCCTTTCATTTAATGTCCTAATTACTTTGTGGGCCACTTTTGGTGGCTGGTGCTTTGCAAAACCATTACTGTAACTGCATATGTTCCGTCTTCCTCTATCTTAACTTAAGTTCAATTGCCTGCTTCGACGCATGACCTAATGACAGTCATTCGTTTAAAATAATAATGATAAAAGTTGCCACATATACAAATACGAAAGACCATGTACATTTAAAAATAAGTTTCTTTCCTGCTTGTCTATTTTACACAAGAGGGAGAGTAATGACAGTCATTCCTTTAAAAACAATGAAATTTGCACACACACATTTACAGATACAAAAGACCATGCTTATCTAAACATAAATGGTTTTCATGCCTGTTTATTACACACTGGGGGAAAAATTCTGTACTGTTCAGATTCAAAGTAGCATTAAATGGTAAAAATTCCTTCGCTGGGAAAGCAAGACAAAAATACCTCACAACCACGGACGGGTAGATTTTCTTTTCATTTAAAACAATTCCTCACATGAGAGAGCAGGAAACAGCTCTATCATCAAGAAATAACAGAATTTCAATTTGCTACCAGAAGCAGCTGTTGTTACATGACATTCGTTGATTTATACTTCTCTGAAACAGCCGACATTAACTCTCTCTCTCTCTCTCTCTCTCTCTCTCTCTCTCTCTCTCTCTCTCTCTCTCTCTCTCTCTCTCTCCTAAGCGTCTAAGCATTTCCCTGATGTTTTTAAATACATGCAGATATACTTACTAATCTATACAAATATAACTGTACACGGATTATGAAAAACGTAGAATATTTGAACCTAGAAATAATGTTTTATATTACTTTCCCATAAAATTAACAGTTTATTTTCAAGAGTAGTGACAAATAAAGATTTAACAGTATCTGTAACTAAAAGAGTAGCGTTGACAGCATAAGTATAGCAGCACATGGAAGAAAACCATTGTAAATCAAGGCAAGATTACCGAGTAAGATACCTTACAGGCCAACTCACAAGCGGGTCTTACATCAATCTTGGAGATAATTCGTAAAAGACGCAATATTTTACCATTAACTCCAACAAAATAACATCATAAATAAAAGTCTCAGAGTTATTATTATTATTATTATTATTATTGCTGTTGTTAACTATCAGGAACATACATTAGTAAGCAAGCTTCCATGGATTACGGTGTCCCTATGTGAAAGACAGGAAAAATGTGCAAAAGTAAAGTATACTAATGTACCAATAAAACATAAGCACCTAAGAAGAATCAGCAAACAAAGGATGAAAATATTCACATAACAGAGCGGTAGCTCAGAAAGCTAATAGAAGAAAATTAAGGCAATGAAGCACGGGATCTAACTGAAGATTTTTGACTTTCGATCTGACGTCACCATCCATCGCCTCTGTCAGAAGGGCTAATCAACAGTTTTTCAAAGAAAGGAATAACTGACCTCTTGTGGTGTGACACTGCGGCAAATCAGGGCTCTAATCCTAAAGTTGAACTGACCAAAAGTTTATAAGATTAGGAAAAATTGACAATACAATTTCTGGAGTTCCCATAAAAAAAAAAAATATCCACAAACCAGAAATACAATTTTTCTGGACGTCATTCATTTAACATTTTTCAGGTCTATCGCCTGCGAAGTCTCCAACAACTGCACAACTGTTTTATAAAAAAAAAATAAGATCGACTGTCATAAAAATACTCAGTGCATTTCATCAGGAGCCTTTGATTTGGCTTTGAGCAATCCTCTTACATGGTCCATACATGTGCAATCAATAGTTCCAGACGACATGACCCACTTGGAACGGTAGGTAATAGACATGTATACTTGAAAGGAAAAGTAAGCAGTATGTCAGATATGGACTAGTCAGTCAATCATATTATTCGTGTCTTGGTTTAAGTGACAGTTCAGTTAAAAGCTATATATATATATATATATATATATATATATATATATATATATATATATACCAATCAAACAAAGCTACACAAACAATTCTACAATCACGCACATATACACACACATGTATATATAATATGTATATATATATATATAAATATGTATATATATGTATATATATATATATATATATATATATATATATATATATATATATATATACATACAAATAATGTTGATGCAGAATAATTGGTAAAGGAAATGTTCTGTTATTTCATTTGGAACAGATATTAATCACATTATTTTTATTAATTTGTACTTCATGCAGAAACACACACACACACACACATATAATATATATATATATATATATATATATATATATATATATATATATATATATATATATATATATATACATGTGTGTGTGTGTTTCTGCATGAAGTAATGAATTAATAAAAAATAATGTGATTAATATCTGTTCCAAATGAAATAACAGAACATTTCCTTTTACCAGTTATTCTGCATCAACATTATTTACTAAAAGGGAAAACCTTTTTGTCAAACATCTTTCCGCCACAGAATACATTACAAAAATAGTTACTCCATCATTCATTTAAGATACTACGTAATTGTATTCGAGCCATACATAATATTATAAAAAGCTTTTAGAATACACACACACATATATATATATATATATATATATATATATATATATATATATATATATATATATATATATATATATATATATATATATAAAAATCCCTGATGAAAAACACTAGTAATCATAATTTTCATCATAAAATAACTATTCATCACCAGATCCATACATTAATCAACGGAGT
The DNA here is from genome assembly GCF_040412425.1 of Macrobrachium rosenbergii. Classification (NCBI taxonomy): domain Eukaryota; kingdom Metazoa; phylum Arthropoda; class Malacostraca; order Decapoda; family Palaemonidae; genus Macrobrachium; species Macrobrachium rosenbergii. The sequence goes on from NC_089744.1 coordinate 53,579,665, forward strand.
ACCATACCATCCACTCGTCAAGTCCACATCATGCAACATGCTGAGCAATGTTTGCTTTATGAAAGAGCCCACGGAATGGGACACACCCTAGTCTATTCCTATGCACTTGCAACACAGGTAATATTGATTTCTAGGCAAAATTTACACGCACACAAAACATAAAAACTCGAGGATTTAAATAATAAAACTGTAAAGCAAACGGATGCAAAGCCTCTGATAGAATATAATTTCTGGTCCAACGTAAAACGTACACAAGTTACCAGAGCAAACTGACTTCAGCAGGATGTCAAATTCCCAGAGGTGGATATTGCTATGGGACTGTCAAGATCCATAAACCTGACATCCCACACGGACACGCAATATCATAGACGCCCTTCCCGATATATAAGATGGCAAAGGTACTGAAATCCATCTTGGTACCCTATACTTAGGCAATCTGTTCTTTGAAGTTTTCTGTCGAATTAACTGACGCTAGCTTTTAAACCTATACCACATGATTAATCAAAACACTTTTGGATAAAAAAAAAGACACACAATCTTTATGCCCGTCAACGTAACATGACGAAGAGAGAGTATCTAATGAATGGGACGAGGATTACCTCGAAGAGGTCTTCCAGTTTTCAGATATGGTAGGATAGCATCACCTTTTCATGGACTACCAAATCACACGTATACTGATCTGCTCTATCTTCACCCAAGCAGTGCTCACAACAGTCTATTACCAACCAGGTGCGAACTCACTGCTCACGTCAAGAAAGGAATAAAGTATTTCTATGGAAACGCGCCCACAATATTCCTTTCCTAATCCGGTTTGCTGGGCAAAGGCGGATCTACTCGCTAGTGAGACAGCTTTGCTACCAATCGTGGTACGAGGCCACAGAGAGAGAGAGAGAGAGAGAGAGAGAGAGAGAGAGAGAGAGAGAGAGAGAGAGAGAGAGAGAGAGAGAGAGAGAGAAACAAACGTATCATGTATATCAACTGTGGTAGTTATTAACACGGGGACAGTGAAACCACAAGTCATTACCCAATGAGAGAGAGAGAGAGAAAGAGAGAGAGAGAGAGAGAGAGAGAGAGAGAGAGAGAGAGAGAGAGAGATTATACATACATATATATATATATATATATATATATATATATATATATATATATATATATATATATATATATATATATATATATATATATATATAATTTTTTTTTCAGATATGTTTTTCTTTTTGTCAGAAGGACAGAAGACATTTTATGCGTACATTTTCCGAAGGAGTAAGGTAAACATGATACATATAGTCCAAAAAGATGTGGGAATTAAATCATCTCTGTGCCATTTTGAATACTGTTCAATCACCTCTCCACAGTACTATTCGGTACTATATCAAAGTCAATTCGCCTGATCGATAACCCCTTGCCCTAAATCCCTTTTTCCTCGCAGCTGCAAAGGCGCCTCTCCATCTATTTTCTATTATGACTATAGCTCAGTCTCACCCACGGGGCTTAAGAAGTCTCTCTCTCGCTCCTCTCAGGCTTCCTCTGAATACACATCGAGTCACCAGGTTTTCACATTTACCTCAACGGAGTCAAGTCCTACTCTAATAATGAATTCCATGACCTTTCTATCCTTCTCAGATACCGTTTTCCCCATTCTATCAATATTCCATCACTTGCGAGGAAGGTCTGTCGCTTTCTTCACCACTAACTATTTTTTTTTTTTTTTATCGGGATTGCGTCTCAGCTTCCGTTTTCCCCGTTTTATCAATATTCCATGGCTTGAGAGGCAGGACTGTCGCCTTCTTCATTTTTTGTTTTGATCGGCCTTGGGTTTGAACAGCTAGATAAAGAAACATTGTTGTTTGTATTATTGGCCACTACACATTACTGGATACTGTAATAAGTTCTTTCCAACAATTCCTAAAGGAAAATGAACTTAATTTAAATACAAGTCACTGAAGAGCGAGGGGATTTAACATAGGATCAACTTATGGAGTTACAAGCGCACCATAGCACGAAGAAAGAAAAACTGTATCCGAAATTAGCTAATAAACAATGTATTTACTTCAATATGCACAGAACGCTGCCCGGGAAAGATTGTGATCTGTGAATATTGATACAACCCTGGTCTCTATTATCTCAGCTGCCATGCTGTTGTATCTCTCTGAATGTATTCCCACATTAATCTTCTACCGAAAGACGAAAAATTAAATAGTAAAATAACCAGAGTATAAATGCCACAGAAAATCGAAACGATATATTAGCTACAATTTAAACTATACAATCGGTATATTTCTTGACATGTGTAATACCTATTTAATGCTAACCATAACAAAAAAGATTATCAAGAACATGCTAAGAAACAACATGAAATCACTTATATTGTGCCACAATTTATTTAAACAATGAACAACAATAACGAGAAGAAAAAACCCTAAATGCAGATGAGCAGTTCGTTACAAAACGATTATTCAAAGTCCCGCGATCTGTATATCATTCCCTACTGCATTAAAAAAAATTGCCAAGCAGATTTGAAAATAAAAACTGTCCACAATCAACATATATAAAAAAACAAAAGACGAACAAGGAACTGATATCAAGCTACGAACTAGAGTTTAGTCTGCAGTGGTTCGACACAAGTGAAAACCTAATAATATCCATTCAAACCATGAACTTTACATTGTATTACCGAAACGTTATGCAACAAGTAAGTACCAGATGGAAGAAAATCATGCGTTAAACAAACAGCAAAAAACTCACACATCTGACCCTCACGGGTTCGGGTATAAATAGGTACAGCTTGATTTTAAATTATTGCCAATCTACCAGTGGACCCACCTGTGGATGGGTACCAGCGGTACCTGGTTGTCAAGAAAAGGTCCCGGGTTTGGCAACATCATCTATCAAGGCTTGCGGACAACTTGGAGGCGCCACCATTATGATGTCTTCCCCTCCCAGGAAAAAGAAATAGCGCATGGTTAAAAGAAATAAAAATAAGTCGTTCTGTTCGTGCTTAAGAAGGTCAGATTACAAACTGCAACCCGAAAAGTTAATCAACGCCTTTGTAAATAAATAAAATTTAACCAGAAAAGATTTAGTGATAACATCAACGCGATTTATTGGAATCTGCCGCTCACGTCGCTGTGAAAGCTCCCAATTATTTGAGCCTGAGCTAAATGACCGGAAAACACGCTCCGATGATGCGGGCCAATAGCATTTGCTATTCGTAAATAGTTAATGAAATTTATATTATGTTTCACCCACATTTATTTTAAAAAAATATGCTGAAGTTTATACGCTCAGGATAGGGGAAAAGTAAATGGAAAGCATTCAGTTGGTCAGCAAGAATAAAAAATACGAGTATTAAAAGAAAATTAAGAGTAGACTTGAATCCATAACATACCAACGGGAGAAAGAGAGAGAGAGAGAGAGAGAGAGAGAGAGAGAGAGAGAGAGAGAGAGAGAGAGAGATTAGAATAGAATATACAATTTAGGCCAAAGGCCAAGAGCTGGGACCTATGAGGTTATCCAGGGCTGAAAGGAAAATTGAGAGTAAAAGGTTACAAAGTTGTAACATGAGTAAAACCACACAGTTGCACTATGAAGCAATAGTTAGAAAAGAGTGGAAAGTAACATGGAAGAGAGAGAGAGAGAGAGAGAGAGAGAGAGAGAGAGAGAGAGAGAGAGAGAGAGAGGAGAGCTAATGTCCATGTATCGCAAAAGAAACGAAGCATCGTTTTCCTGAGAGCCGTAATAAGCTTAAAATGATGGCCGTAGACTACTACGGCCTCAATACTCTTACTCCCTGAAGCGTTTCAGAAACATCAGTTGCCGTGGGTACCGTAATTTTCCCTTCTCTCTCCCCTCAAGGATTATGGCCTCCAGCTCCCCAGGAAAAGCTGAAGAGTGTAAGCAGAATGTGTCCGAGAGTCATTATAAGAGGCCCTTCTTTCTCCTCCTGACTACTGTAGAATGTGTAAGGAGGGGTTGGCCTGTTATTAGTATTCTTTGTAGACACTGGCCATTGTTTGTTTTCTCTCTCTCTCTCTCTCTCTCTCTCTCTCTCTCTCTCATAAGATATATATATGTAGGCATGCAAAGGATTACATTCTCATTTATTGCTTACTTATAGTGTCAATATATTTTAGTAAAGTTTCAATGAATCCTTACAGATCTTGTTTGAGAACCAGGAAACATGAAAAATACAATGAAGAGAGAGAGAGAGAGAGAGAGAGAGAGAGAGAGAGAGAGAGAGAGAGAGAGAGAGAGAGAGAGAGAGAGAGTCTCAATGACGAAACCAAAATTTGAGTGTTATACACTGAAATGTTAACCGAAAAAGAAACTTAAAAATATCTTTAAGGGTACCTTATAAATTTTTTGGGTTTTGTTTTAAATCCATTGTGCACTTGAAACAAACGTGAAAAAAATTCTAGTAGGGATAATGAACTACGAAATTAAGTATTGACGACCTGTTTCCCATACACGGCGTTTTCTAGAATCGGACGTGTGGTGTAGGAAGAAATGTTCGAATCATAAAAATCTCTGAAAAGTACCAATATATACACACACACACATATATATATATATATATATATAAATATATATATATATATATATATATATATTTATATATATATATATATATATAAATATATATATATATATATAAATATATATATATATATATATTTATATATATATATATATATATATAAATATATATATATATATATATATATATATATATTTATATATATATATATATATATATAAATATATATATACACACACACACACACACACACACACACACATATATATATATATATATATATATATATATATATATAAATATATATATATATATATATATATATATATATATATATATATATATATATATATATATATATATATATATATATATATATATATATATATAAATATATATCAGACATTACACAGGTAAAAAATAAGAGAAGGGTGTAGGTCTGATTTGATTGGTTTCGACTTTATTTCCAAGCCACTGGAAATAAAGTCGAAACCGGTCAGACCTACACCTGTCTCTTATTTTTCACTGTGGTAATGTGTGATAAAATGAATCACGTACAAAAGTGATAATAATCATCACACACACACACACACACACACACACACACACACATATATATATATATATATATATATATATATATATATATATATATATATATATATACATAAATTTTAACGCATGAGCAACTCTAAAAATCGTTTGTTATTCCATAAATAAAAACAATGTCAGTTACTGTGTATCACATCCCTATGTTGGTTGCAGAGGGGAAAAATGATCAAACACACAATCTAGTTGCTCAGATGATGTTAGCATAAAAACTATTTCCACTAGCCTGACGATGGTATGTAAAAAAGAATTTGATTATATGTATTACTTGAGTTTCTACAACACACTTAAAATATATTAAATTTAGTGATACAAATGTCTACACGGACCAACGCACACTCACTCATTCACACACACACACACACACGGACGACAACACTGATGCTGAGACCAGCCAGTCGTTCACTTAATTAAAACTATTAAATTCCATGAAGTTCTTGAATTTCCTTTCAGTTTCTTCGGCCGGTCGGCTGACCCGGCCGGCTGATTTCCTGAATTGCCGACCCAACACGTCACAACACGAACGGGACAAAGTCAGAGCAAGAGTTCTCACATCCTGGGCTCTCCTTACTACGTAGATCTCTCTCACGTCAACGAAGTACCGAGAAACTTACTAATCAATCCATATTCTCTTTCCCCATGGTGTGGTTATCATTTTTATGCTATTTAACCAGGTATTACTAACTTTTTTTAGAGGCCCAAAATATTTTCCCTGACAATTGGCGTTTTCATAATTTCAACAAGTGAAAGAGGGTATAGAGATTCGGGCTGATGAAAAAGAGAAGTTCTCTGTACCCAGTTTTTCGTGAGACTTGAAGGAAAAAAGGAACGAAAGTGAATTCATTAAGTCGTTACCAGTCAATGGAAAACTTTAACTTTTCCATTCCAAAGAAAAGGCATTCACTCTCTTAACTTACGAGGCCTTGAAAATTTCAATCTTTTGCACCCAACCTTCGAAAGAGGAGATGCAATGCCTGCCGTATTTCCCTGGGCACATGTATGTAATTTTATTAGAAAAAATCTCTAAGACAACCTGATGCCATTAACTATTTATCTCTCTCTCTCTCTCTCTCTCTCTCTCTCTCTCTGTTGACTGTTATGGAATCATCACTAATAATTACAAAAAGCCTTGAAGGCATTCTACTTGTTCTTCGTAATAACATAAATCTATTCTCGTCTTTCTTATCCGTAAAATAATTTCACAAGTAACAGCCATCTGACTGTATATTTTTATGCAAGGTTCTTTCATTGATAATGCATTTGTGCATCCTACCCTGATTACACAGTATGTCCCTCTGTTCAAGAAACCCTCAATTTAAACAAAACGACAATTTAAAGAGTTAGGAAATAATAATATAGTAATAACACCATTTCCTTTCTCTTTACAACGGTCTTAGAAAGGACACCTCATGTAAAGGAATATAAAGGAACAAATCGGTTACACCTTCCACAAGGTAATCATTCCTCACTTCTCTTTCAGTTAAAAGACTGACTGGATTATATTAGATGATGACGTCATAAATATTCTCATTTCATAAACAAAAGGCGTTTTGACTGACACAAATTCAGGAGTAAATCAGGTTGCTACAGGCGTATCGTGTAAAAAAATAAAGCATGAAATATGAACCAAGGAATAAATCTCTCAAAAGAGGAAACTTCAGTCCAAGTTCAAGAGACTCAAGAAAGTAAAAGGCTTTAAAAATTTACCATGACTTTATAAGTGTATCGACCTAACTGTTGCAAAAAACCTTAATTTCCATTATACCACAAATATTTCTGTACCAATTAAAACCTATAAAAAAGCAATAAACCTTTCACTAAATTACAACGAAGTGCAGCTCATTCGAAGGATGCAGAAATGAATCAATGTTGAAATGTGAAGAAAAACGAATTTTATCTGCTAAACATAATTACATAATAATTAAACTAAAAATGAAAACTATGGATAAGCATACACTTGTATGCATGTGTGTGTGCGCTGTCAGTAATTAATTTTTCGTTAATTTAAAACTCTAACTTTTAAAAATCCTATGACCACATACTTTTGCAGCAGAGTTGTTTCTAATTCCTGCAAGGCCAATATGACATCGTGAATACTCTAAATTTATGAAAAATCAGTACAACCTCTGCAAGAGATAAAACTAAAATCTTCCAGGCATAAATTTGGCCAAAAGCCACTTATTAAATGATTACAAAAAAAAAAAACACCATGAATTCACAGACAGCTTCGCACAGGAAAAGTTTAGTGAACTTTTTCTGAACATAGGACAACAGGATATTCCATTACGCATACCTTCTGTTACCCAGTCGAGTAGATTCCACGGGATTCCTATTACACCTCTCCTAGAATACTATTCCTGTCGACAGATTCCAGTGTTATCTACCAGGCAGTCGTACGTGCAGAGAAATATTCACTCGGAGTGGGGACTTAAAAAAAAAAAAGTCCGAGTACAATTTTTTTTTCTTTTAATTCATACATCTTTGAGACTAGGAAACATCGGTTAAAGTAATAATAAAAGGAGAGTATAAATAAAAAACTGCATATTCATACTAGTGAATAAAAAGGTCTCAGAGGAGCAGCCAAAAACAGGCTCCAGCACTTTCATAGCGATGGTGAATTTAAATCGTTTTTGTTATCAAGGAAATAGGTTACGATGTGAAAAATGAAAAGAAAGAAATAAAGACTTTGCATGCAGAGAGAGAGAGAGAGAGAGAGAGAGAGAGAGAGAGAGAGAGAGAGAGAGAACTCATTAGGTGTGAGCAACCACCAAAGACTTATTTAGCCTCCCTTATTATTTCATAAATTTCGTAACGTCGCTCATAAGGGCTTGGTATATCTCCCCCTCTCATCTTGTCTTATCCACTAAGTTCCATTAAAGGATTTTGCATCCGGAAGAAAAAAGGAAGGAAGGAGAAGGGGAGAGAGAGAGAGGGGAGAGAGAGAGAGAGAGAGAGAGAGAGAGAGAGAGAGAGAGAGAGAGAGAGAGAGATGAGGATCGTAATTAGGATCTTGCCATCAAAATCCGCCAAACAAAGGCAGTCTCAAACCGTGTCACGTCAAAAACGCTGCTTCTTCTTCTCAGGCAAATGACTTAAATGTGAGAATGGTACAACTTTAATATCGAAAACGATTCCTTTAACATATATGATATAGGACACAGTAAAAAAAAAAAAAAAATCTAAAATATAGAACATTCTAATAGCAAATGACATTCGTTTGCTATAAAACTTTTTCAACCACTATTGCTTGGAAAAGACATAAAAGCAAATTTCGATATTTAAACCGCAGTGGCAGTATTCCCGCTGTAGAGAAATGACCAAAACCTTGAAGCATTTCATTTTTGTATTAATCTAATTTTTCAATTCGACTATTCGTAGTTAGTCCAGAATTCCTTAAGTTTTACATTGTAGGTTAGTGCAATTTATGCAATAGGCTAAAATTTAACTAAAGTTACTATCAGTTCATATTATCCAATGAGTCTTTTGCTCTATGTCATCCTGAATATCCTTATGTTTGCCTGATGTGAGTTATTGGACTTTATGTTGCTGAGGTTTTTTATCATTTCACCATTCCAATAGAAAACCCTAAACTGTTTCTGATAATTGTAACAACTCAATCAAATCTAAAAGTCTAAACGACACGTTTGAAACCATATATTATAATATAACCATACAGTGCAATCGTTAAAATCACTTTCATAATTTTTAAAAGCTATCATGCAATTTTTGCCAAGAACTTTTAAATCCTTTTAGCACACTAACTGTATGTAACAAACCCTCCAGTGGAAACCTGACACTTACAACATTTTGATACTCTATCGTAAATCTCAAAATATTACAATTAAAAATGCAACAGCAAATTAAGCTCTACTAGGAACTATTACAGATCCCAAGAGGCAGCTTCTAGAGTCAATACAACTTCAAATTTAGACATCTTTCAACCATAGACTCTACCTAACACTAATGATAAGCCCTAGAGGTGAAGTTAACGAAATGACATAATGATTTCCCTAGCAAACGAAAAACAGGTAAAATACTTCTGGAACATGTCACATAAACTTCAAACTCAATTTGAAAAACCTCGGCGCCAGAGGGTCGGATGTATTACCGAGAATTTATAAGGCAGTGTATCGGTACTCGATTTTTCAAACTAGGACTTACACCGGCCTCACGAAAACAGAAATACTCGCTTGACGTAAACCTATGTATTGATTACAAGGGCTGGGATCCTTCACAGTATACGATAATCAACTGAACTTAGCCGCTTGCTTCTAATAAGCGTAAACCT
>NC_089744.1:53594098-53656598 GCF_040412425.1 Macrobrachium rosenbergii
ACGATAATATATATATATATATATACTGTATATATATACATATATACTGTATATACATGTATATATATATACTGTATATATATACATATATACTGTATATACATGTGTATATATATATATATATATATATATATATATATATATATATATATATATATATATATATATATATAACAACAATATGGGTTAAAATCAATGACATATTTCCTTCAAAGGCTTTTTGAAATTGAAATGGAAATGAGTTTCACCTCTCCTAGCGAAAGACATACTGAAGAATCATATTTGTATTTGGAAAAAAATTTATTTGTCATATATTTGATGCCTGAATGAATTCCCAATTCATGTGCATTCAACCAGACATCAAATGATTGTATGTATTAGCAATTTCTCTCTCTCCCTCTCTCTCTCTCTCTCTCTCTCTCTCTCTCTCTCTCTCTCTCTCTCTCTCTCTCTCTCTCTCTCCAACAATACTCAGAAACCATGTTAACAACTGCTTCTACTGACTACTGTCGCGGTTCACTTTAAGAAAACTAAACCGGAAAGGAAAACTGTTGGGAACATAAGACAGAAAGGGAAAACTATAGTTTTCATTTTCCACACAGGCGACCTCTTCACTTCAGCAGAAATGGGACGGCCAACAACCCCATTCCTTTTTTTTTTTTTTTAAATAATATACGTTGCTACATTGAAAAAATACCGATAAACCTGACCAGGAGAAGTACGCAAAACTTTATTTGCTCTGTTTCTCCCAAAAACTCAATATATTCGAGAAATATTTTCAATACAGCTGACAAAAATCTAAATTACATCCAGCATTATGTTCTGTTAGTTCTTATCTTTCCAGTGTCTTTCAGAGTAGACGAGAATTGAACTAAAATCCCAAATCTTGTAAAAACAGCTTTTGAACACAATGAACACTAGTCAGAAATTGTTTAGGCCTTACAGAAGATTAACAACTAATGAATAATGCAGATCATCACTTACAATGAAACACGCCCCTATGACCAGAACAAAAAAATATTCATAAAACGTTATTTAGAGAATCAAAAACAAGGTACAAATATCAGAGAATTTAAACAAATACAACACAGAACTACGCACAAGAAACAACTTTGTTTAGTCAAGAACCGCTGGGTTTATAAAATTATTTCTCTCCAGGACTTTTTCCCAATTCACATATAACTGAAAGTGAGTTTACAATCCGCCTTTAACTTGTTTGTATATAAATAACAGCATACATAAGTAGACATATACTTTGTGTGTGTGTATATAGAATTATATATTAATATAAATATATGTCTATATAAATATACTGCATGTATACACACACACACACACACACACACACACATATATATATATATATATATATATATATATATATATATATATATATATATATATATATATATATATATATATATATGTTATCAGTATCCATGTCTTGCTACGGATGTCTTTCCCGTTCTTTCACTTGCACAAATCTCCACTAATCTCCAACCTCAGGTCTCACAGGTTTCGTCCAAATAGGCCTGGGTTTCTACAAATGGAAATCTCATGATTTAATTTACGGTACTATTTCTAAATCGAGCCTACCATCTGACACGTATTATTTTCCATAAAGACATATTCTAAAATCGAAAGAATCTTTTAGAAACAGCTGCGTTATGAAACCATGATTCATGTCTGTATAACAACCCAGATCTCACTAGATTACTGTACATTCTTGCTTTCTGTTGCAATTTCAGTCTATCTGATTTCCAAGTCTTATCCAGCCTGCCCACTGTCTGATTTGCCCATTAGTCTTTCACTAAATTCCATCTCAAGAGATCCTCTATTGTTCATTACTGTTCCTAAATATTTGTTAAATTTCCTTTCATTAACCCTTTCTCAATCTCTAGGAGGCATTTCATTTGCAAGCTTTGTAATATATAATATATATATATATATATATATATATATATATATATATATATATATATATATATATATATATATATATATATATATATATATATATATATATATATATATATATATATATATATATACATATGTGTAACATATATATATATATACACATATATACATATGTGTAATGTGTATATATATATATATATATATTACACATATATACATATATATATATATATATATATATATATATATATATATATATATATATATATATATATATATATATATTCAAACGGACCAGTCATATTTTGTTAAAATGAAAATGACTGTGGTATTACCAAAGAACGACTTCTTAAACACACGCCCATGTATGTCTACTCATGTCTCCCTTTCACTCTCATAACCTGGAAGGTCACACACAAACGCGCGTGCGCACTTCGACTCGCTCCATCGCAGATTGCGTAATTGGAACCCTTTTTTTTTTTTTAATTACCTCTCGACGCACATAACCTAGAGAGAGGGGGAACATAATTGCTGTAAATCGGTCAGAATATTTTATATCTTTCCTGAATACGTTATTCCCGTGAAAAGTGTAGCTTGTGAATATATATGTAATGGAATGGAAATTAAACTAACGAACTCATAAGTAAAGTTCATTTCTGACGCATCAAATAGTATCATTCCCGACACGTCAAATAGATGAATTTCTGAAGCATCAAATAGTATCATTTCTGACTCATCAAACAGTACCATTTCTGATGCATCGAATAGTAAGCTATTATTAATGACGAATAGTAGGTTATTATTTCTGACGCATCAAATAGTATCATTTCTTACGCAGCAAATACTATACTTTCTGACACATCATTTAGTATAATTTCTGACGCATCAAATAGTATGTGGGGCGAGAGAGGATGGTATTCGAAGTTTACAGGCAAATTCTCATTGGCATAAAAACAAAAGTCAATAGCGTTTGAGAGAGAGAGAGAGAGAGAGAGAGAGAGAGAGAGAGAGAGAGAGAGAGAGAGAGAGAGAGTGTCATTAATGTAAAAAATGACCAATAACAACAGAACGGAAGGTCATCAACCCTGAAACCAATGCAAACTAGATATCGTACGTAACCACAGTGGCCTCACTAACTAACTCTATATTGACTTCAAGTACTATTCTGATTCACCGACTTTGCTTCATATGGGTGGGGCATGTTCTAGATAAGAGAGAGAGAGAGAGAGAGAGAGAGAGAGAGAGAGAGAGAGAGAGAGACTCAGTCAAGCAGTGCCACAAAAGGCTGGAATCCCAGCCTTTTCTTTCATCGCAGTTCTTAAAAGGTCACTGAGAACTCAGGTCACGGTGGAGACTTTTACCCGCATGAAACACTTGAGCAGAAAATAAAAATACATTCTTCTCTTTTTATTAACTTTTGTTTTTGAGGCTCTACAAAAGAAACATTATTTTCTTAACTTTCGTTTTTTGAGGCTCTACAAGAAACGCGGAATAAACTCAAAAGACACGCACATGAAATACTCGTATACAAATATACCCTATACAAATAGAAATATATCTTCTAAGTGTGTATGAACGAATAGCTAAAATTATATATCTACTGTAAATCCTAATTTCAAAGTCAAACCAAATTAACATCAATTTCATTTGGAGGTTTTAACACTTGTTCACTGAAAATTATGGTGCTCGGGATATTAGAAATTCTCTTGGTACCGTGATTTGTTTCGTGACCATTACTAGATCCTAATAAGCTATTTCATACGAGCAGCTGCTATATTTTCAGGTAATAATTTCAACAGATTTATCAAGTTAATTTACGTGCACATTCGAGTAAATATTTCACAACAAGTTTAGTGCATGAAATATCTCTCTCCTTTTCCACGTGCGCTCACAGGTGGGATTAACTATATATTTGACCTAGTTACAAAACTTCCTCAGTGAATAATATTCGTTAGTACGATCACATAAAGACACGAGAAATCCCGAATTCAATTTCACACGTAAATAAAAAATTTCTTGAACAAAGAAACGAGAGTAAATACCCTTAACAACCAGAACGCAGTAATTCTCGTTCCTCATAAGTATCCACATGAAGAAGAGATATAAGCAGCAATAAATAAAATGGCAAAAGTAAATCCATAAATTTGCCGAGGCGACGAATAAAAAACGTTGATTTACCTTGCAATGAGCCCTGCCTGACATGTAGGTCACTGAACCGCGTACGTTCTCGTGCGAATGAAAACCGATAAAAGAGGGTGGTAAGCTCGCATGAAAATTTAAACCCTAATGTTCGGTGCTGTTAATGTTGCAGCACGACATTATTATATGCATAAGTACTTTAGAGTTCACATATGCATAGAAAGATTTTAAATAATCTTTTGTTATATTACACACACATACATACATACATATATATATATATATATATATATATATATATATATATATATATATATATATATATATATATATATATATATATATATATATATGTGTGTGTGTGTGTGTGTGTGTGTGGTTTTAAAGTATGTATGTGTATCTTCGAATACAAAAAACATACTTTATATATATATATATATATATATATATATATATATATATATATATATATATATATATATATATATATATATATAAAATACATATATATACAGTATACATACAATACACTGTATATATACAGTATATATATACATGTATATATATATATATATATATATACATATATAATATATATATATATAATTTATATATATATATATATATATATATATATATATATATATATATATATATATATATATATATATATATATATATATATATACATACATATACATATACACAAAGTTAAACTGATTGTTCGGTGGTTCAGATAATACTCGTATGAGGACGGATCATCTATACCTTCTCGATACTTCGCGGAATCCTCATCTGGGAGATCGCTACCATGAAAAAGTATCTGTTTCCAACACAAAAAGCCAGAGTCAAGGTCACTCTGGATAAGACAGAAATCTGACCTTATTCAGATACAAAGTAATATGATACGTGGTATAGTCGCACCAAAATATCGTAAAACACTTTTGCAGATATAGTACTTTTCTTTAATGCCATTTAAGAACGCAGAGCTTAATAGGCATACATCAACTACATTATTCAATACCCATGCCAGTTTCCTTAAAAAACGAATATGAAAAAAAAAACACTTTTCTCGGTGGTAAAATTCTAATTTTCGAAGCATTAAGCATGCCGAAAGAAGAAGTAATCAAAGAACATTCTCATAAGATACATCCTTCCTTTCAGCCTCAATTTCCCCCGCAAGAATACATCTTTCGAAATTTATTTGGAAAAGAAATAAAAACTGTATGAAAGGGCATCAGATAGGATGAAAGGTAGCCAGAGAATGAGGCCAATCAAGAAAGTTTCCTCGTTCTTTCGCTGTCAATCACTTCCCATCATCTAAAAAGGAGGAAAGAAAGGAGGAACTTTACAAGTAAATGAAGAAGATGAAAAGAAATCCGGAGCCTAATGCTGGCGCCAGACATGCGACGGGAAAGCGTCAATCATTTTGCTCAGCTTAAAGTTGATGGCGGTGAGGAAGATATGGAAATGTACTTTGCGCTGATTCCGAAGACCATGATATTTGTTGTGGTTTCCGAGCTTAGCAGCCTACGGCGAGGCAATGATCATTCTATACAATTTCGAGGACTTGATTAAAGAATCTGTTGAAATTTTTATGGTTATTCACTCATGATTCTGCCGCTCAATGTTATTTCAAGTCTTTATCGCAATCGGTTAGTCGGACAAAGATTAAGAATATAAGCAGTAGGCTACTGTCATGAGCAATGGTGTAACGAAACTGAAAAAATTTACCTCTAACCCATTTTAAAAGTTCTAAAAAATTAGTACCAGTAACATCACAGAATAGAAAAAAAGCAAGTTAAAAGAAGAATTTACAGAAACTGAATAACGAGACCAAGAACATTTCACTAAAACCATCAGATACCAACTCAGTATATATAGCAAGGCGACATATTATTGAAAGTTTGAGATGTGTTCTATACTTCAGTTCAAACAGATAAGAACAAACAGAAGATAACAGACTGGTAATGGCAGACAGAACAACCTCTAAGTTCCTCACTGATCAAGTACTTTCACCATGAAAACTATACGCAATTGGAGTAAGGGAAGTTAATAATTAAGGTCCTCTGCGCTGTCACTGATGAGGTCTTCACTCGGCTACCACAGTTCATGAAGCTCGAATATTCTTGAGAAAAAGTATTCCTATTAAAAAAGTAAATAGGGCTGTCAATCTTCATTAACAGGGAAACATCCTTCCATAAGAGGGATCTTGATAAACCTTTATATATATATATATATATATATATATATATATATATATATATATATATATATATATATATATATATATATATATATATATATATATATATATATATATATATATATATGCATCCAATGCAGCACGAAGGAATGCATGCTTGAGAATATCACTAAATCCACGTCCGAAGGTGAGTGAAAACCGGGACTTTGAACAAGTATTTTCGTAGTTTATTCTACATTTTCAAGTTCACACTGAATACAAAATAAGTTGACAGAGATTTATGTACAAAACCAGAAGGTGGGGGCGGGGTTACAGTTTGTTAATCTGGGCAGCATATTCTTTAAACAAAAATGACAGGGACAAAGGATCAAGGGATAATCCAGGGATCCTTTGTCCCTGTCTTTTTTGTTTAAAGAACATGCTGCCCAGATTAACAAACTGTAACCCCGCCCCCACCTTCTGTTTTTGTATATAAATCTCTGCCAACTTATTCTGTATTCAGTGTGAACTTGAAAATGTAGAATAAACTACGAAAGTACTTGTTCAAAGTCCCGGATTTCACTCACCTCCTGGACGTGGACTTATATGATATATATATATATATATATATATATATATATATATATATATATATATATATATATATATATATATATATATATATATATATATATGTCAGTCTCCAATGAAGCTAACATACGCCACTGTCCACACGAAGTACAAAATAAATTATGCACGACATGACCGCCTTGTGATGGAACGGGAGCCATAAAAAAAAAAAATCTCCAATAGAATTTCGGAGTAACCAACGTCCTTTGCAGAAGCTAACCTCATCCACCCCCAACCCCTCCTCCTCCAACCAGCACTCAAGTGTGCCCCCTCCCTTTTTACCGCAAAACTCTTGCCTCTTGACAAACGCCCAGTCTTCGTCACGTACGACTCCAATAAACTCTTATGCGAGGGACAGCTATAAAGTTCAGTGACGCGAGATGGACACAATCAGAATTAATAGGACAAGAACGATGTACATGATTCCATACCCAATCAGTCTCCTTTCAAATGTCAGTTATAGTTATACTAGTATAGAACAGGGCACACACAGTGTCACCTACGAAAGTTTTAGTTAAAGTAAAAAATGAACTAATTAGACATTAAATACAAAAATAATTACAACAGCGATTAGCTGACGCAAGAAATGCACACAGGAAGTCAATAACAGCTTTTGCAGGAAAAGATGAAGAGGTATAATCTTAAACTACTAAAATTAAAGAGTAGTAAACAGAGCAGTAGAATTTTACTTAATTTTTTTGCTAAAAAGTTTCTTTAATAACTCAGAGATAAAGAGCCACAAGAGCTGACGATGACTGGCTTTTGTAGAATTGCCATTTTATGGACAAACTTTCTTCTGAAGCACAAAAACATCTGCGTGACGTTTTAAATGTTTTAAGACAAATTATAAAATGTGAACTGACCTTCACATCAATATGAGCAAAGTCAATTTACCAAGAGTATTTTAGCCTGGCTTAATAAAGCAACAAATAAAAGTCCAAGAAGGTCAAAGATTATTTCTTCCCAGAGGTGAGAGGCGAATCCCTACGCTTACTCGTCTCATTTATCCGAAGTTAAAAGGCGAATCCTTATCCCTTCGCGTCCCATTTATCTAGTTAACGGCTTTATGCCCAGCAATCACTCGATCTCACTAAGGGGCTAATCAATTTCTATCTTTCAGCTGGAACATAAAAACCCAATAATTCTAATCCCATCCATTGTTCTCCCCAACGGCAATTTATCTCGTCCTATCAGGACTGGCGTAAAAGAGAACATCAATTTATTCTAGAGATTACTCTATCTTTGGGTATTCTTGACCTGAACAAAGTGTTTTGACATTCTATGAACAATATGTAACCATCAGCTGCAGCATATGTTTGATGTTACTGCATCCAGTTAAGGACTGAATTACTGTCCAAACAATTGGAAACACTCTTTTACAAAAAAGAATCAATTCGTCATTTGATCATGTATTGCATGTACTACAGAATATACACACACAGCTTTTATGTGGAGGTAAGTGATAATGGCCTCACAAACTATTATCATGGTCGTCAAATCTTGGAGCAACTTCCTATCTGAGAGAGAGAGAGAGAGAGAGAGAGAGAGAGAGAGAGAGAGAGAGAGAGAGAGAGAGAGAGATTCTAGGGGGCCACCTTCTGGCGAGAAACCAACATTTCTCGGAAGTCAGGTGTGTTACACAGGTAATAAAAAATTTTAGTCTCCTTCGCGAATTCAGACAAATTCCACTTTTGAATCCTAGTAAAATCAATGAATTCAATATTTATCGACGCCTGTTACCTAAGACTTTAAATCTACATCCAAATCTTGGAACCCACTCAGCTTGCTATAATGCAAAAACAACAAAAACGAATATAACATAAGTGGTAGTACTGTAGGGTTTGATGCAATGACACTGCCATTAACACAATAAGGCAACACAATTCAAATGACTCACAATACGAAGAATGTTTAACGTCCAATGTAAAGGGAACAAAATAAGGTTAATTACTGGGAAAACTGCGTCTCGCTGATTTCTCAAGACACGGAACGGCAGTAAACCTTTAACCGTAAACTTGTTAGTAAATGAAGCTCGGCAAAGATCCAAAGCAGAGAGAACAAGAACGAGAGATTCACAGCCAATAATATGTCATCTATAACCTTATTAGCAGGATTATCAATGCAATGATTCTCCTTCTCTTCATGTGTATGCTGTATACCCAACTTTCATTATCTACCTATCTGTATATATGTATGTGTGTACATATATATATATATATATATATATACATATATATATATATATATATATATATATATATATATATATATATATATATATATATATATATATATACATACACATAAATATATATTTATATATATATGTGTGTGTGTGTGAGAGGGTGGGATTATATTGGTCAGACTTACACATGAATTTACATAGGCTTCACGAAATTGGCTGCACGCTGTCTCTGACTTTCTGGATACATTCTTCGATATCCTCAAAGGCAACTTACAATGAAAATTCAGGAGTTTTATATTAGGACTTGATATATGTATTTCCTCCTAGATTATACAGTATTATATATATGTATATGTATATATATATATATATATATATATATATATATATATATATATATATATATATATATATATATATGAGTCCTTCTACACTAACCAGGATTGAACATTAGCCTTTTGGGGATGGATTAGGTGACAATGATTCTGGCCACCCAACCATCAATAGAGATATAAGTTGATATCGACTCTACATGTCCCTCTCGAATTCAGCCCGTCTCATGAATTCGACATGAATATGTACACAGGTATGGTTTCGAATCCTGGTCAGGGTTAAGAGGACTTTTATATAATTTTCCTTTGGATATAAGTTATTTCTAAGGTAAAGTGAATTCGATTTTAAAGAGTTATTTGCGGCTCAATACTTGAAAGTAGAAATGTCACGTGTAAAGCTAACAAACTGTCATACACACACAAACACGAATATATATATATATATATATATATATATATATATATATATATATATATATATATTATATATATATATGTATGTATATGTATATATATATATATATATATATATATATATATATATATATATATATATATATATATATATATATATATATGGAACTTGTTGACAGTATACCTTACTTATCTACAATGACAAACTGTCTCCTGACGGAAAAAAAATTCGATTGTGATAATTATCATTAAATAGTTACTCCCGCTATTCCTGCTTTGAAGCAATTTTTTTTTTCGCCAATGCCTGTCAGACATGTCACGGCAATAATTTGTCGAAAAACAAACTTTCAAGGAAGGAGAAAATACTGCAAATTAAAGAAAACGAGGATACTAGGAAAGAAAACGAGAGAAATAGGATGGAAGGAAGCAAGGCTACCCTTTCCTTCCCTCCTCTGAAGAAGAAGAAGAAGAAGAAGAAGAAGAAGAAGAAGAAGAAGAAGAAGAAGAAGAGGAGGAGGAGGAAGAGGAGGAGGAGGAGGAGGAAGAAATAGAAGCTCTTCACTGCCAGCGGTTATAATCGAGTCTCCTCCTCCCAGGAGACGGAGGTGGTCAGCAGTAGACGACCAGCAATTCTGCAAACCCTCTTGGCACTCATTTACTCAGTCTCCCCTCACTCTCTCTCTCTCTCTCGAAGCTGAAATGAAATCTAACCAACTCAGCCCTCGCCATTTGCTCTGTTTTATGACAAATAGCACTCTGTCTCCCTATTCATCGAGGTGAATTATTTTCCGATAATCCATACTCTTAAGAATTTCTAATTCGATTGGGGGATTTACTCCTGCCTCACCATGATTTTCATCCTTCTTTTCCACGTCCTCATTCCGCAGTGTAACGTACTCTACTACTTGTATGAACTTACATTATTTTTTCCAACTAAACTCTTTCTCCTTAATGAGGCAGTATTAAAACAATCAGTTTTCATATTCGCTTGTAACTTTTTCAGCTAAAATTTCCAAGCAATGAAACAATGAAGTAGTATAACAAAGCATGGGCAAGTATCACGTAGTCCAGTACTAAAGAGTGGTAGTAAAATGCAGTTTATTTTCAGAATTCGAGAGAGAGAGAGAGAGAGAGAGAGAGAGAGAGAGAGAGAGAGAGAGAGAGAGAGAGAGAGAGAGATTATTTAAAAAATACCAAAATAACTCTTCCCTGAAATCCGGTGTTTTGGTGTACGCAGAAGCACCCAAATTTATTGAAAGAATTATCTCCATAATAGTTTGGCAACATTTCTCTTCACTTCGACGCTTCAACATGAAAGCCTGCCGTACGTAACGAGTCTGAGAATACGACACACGTGACATAAAAATGCTGGATATTCAAGCGTTCTTTACATGTTTTCGAACATCTCTGGGATTCCAATCGTTGTAAGAAAGTGTCGAGTAATTAAGGTAAAAGAGCAGAAAACCGGTGGCATGCCAAAAGTTAGAATGACACATTTCATCAGGCAACGGTACATGGAAACAATCGTGAAAATTTCACTCCAATAACTGATTTCTTCATAAAACTACAATCAAAGACAACTTGAAAAAAAAAAGACGAAAAAGTGAAATTTTCATTCTAGTAGGTACATATTTCCACTATACCTATTCTCAGTTCAACTAAAAGTGACTTCACAAATGAATCCTACTACTAATATTTGAGATCGTCAAATTAATCCTACAATATTTAAGACTGATAATAATACTATTATTATTATTGTTGTATAAAAAGCCTTACATACTTTTTACTGAACATTATAAATAAAGAAAAAGATACATAAAACTGTACAGAATTCCATACGATTAATAAAACACTACATGACTGCCGAACTTTAACCTAAAATTTTTGTATAGTTCACTTTCATAAATGTAGATGGTACCTTTCAAGTTTACTAGTGAAAAGGGCGAAATAAAAATTGATTCTATCATCAAAGTCATATATGAGATTTTTGTACTCTAAACACTAGAAACAGACAAAGAAAAACATGCACACACCTGAATTCAAACAATAAATAATTTACTAATTTCAGTCGACTTATGACTCAGAATTTTACGACCATTAAGGTTAATCACACACACAAAAACACACACAGTCATTAGAGTTAAGATATAAATTCTAATCGAAAATGCAATAGCGCTGTATGATTAATCATGAAGATAAGTCTAAAGCTCATTAATCTTTCCCGTTATGCCTCGTTATCATGATCAATGCATAACAGGCAAAGTGCTTACACTTAATGCAATGACTTCTTTTTTTCCATTTTGTTAAATTTCATAATTTTACACTCAAAATTCATTATTATCCCTAAAGAAATCAGCATACATTTAGTAATTACTGCTACTACAAAATTCTGTAGCCAAACAACTAAGGTAGCTGATCTTTATCTTTGTAAAACATCTAACCTTCACTGTAATACCTAAATAAGTAAACTAAAAGTTAATGTATTTTCCCAAAGCTTTTTTTAGATAACCTCCCTGTCAGCATTTACCTTTGATAATTTACTAGTTAGTTACTTTGTACAATACCAGACTGGCCTCTATGGGATTCTGCGCCTTGGGGAGGAAAATTTAAAACTAAATAAATATATAAATAAAAGTGCAATGATCATAGAACCAATAACCAGTTTACACACTCGGTGCAGTGCAGCAGTTCAAGCATTGCTAGGATTTTTGCAAAAGAATGTACGTATTTCAACGTGGTTACGTAGCCTAATCTGGAAATTATTCTTTTTAAAATCATCAATTTACTTTATGCAAGTATAATATAATCTACATTTGTTCCTTGTCACCATTTTTTTTAATATCAAACGCATTTATCAAGGAACCAAGACAGCCTGCCTTAAGAAGCGAGAATGTCCTGAATAGAACTGTCATGGATTTAAACAGTATCTAGCAATCAACACATGCGCGCAAGAATGACGATGATTACACCGAGTCCCTGCGAAATTTAATAAGAATCCTGCAGTGTCTCCGGA
Organism: Macrobrachium rosenbergii; assembly: GCF_040412425.1. Lineage (NCBI taxonomy): Eukaryota > Metazoa > Arthropoda > Malacostraca > Decapoda > Palaemonidae > Macrobrachium > Macrobrachium rosenbergii. Next base: position 53,606,917 of record NC_089744.1, read on the forward strand.
TATCCTCCAGAATTTTAAAAGTAGCGAAGATAGGAGGAAGTTCTAAATCGCCCCGAAAAGCCCTCGTGAACTTCCAAGACCAAGACTTGATGACCATGTAAATATCAAAGGGAAGGATCTGTTGCGGTGCACATCAGTGGAATACCCACCGAAGCATCTTATGTCATTAGCATCCTTTCCTCCGCTCTACTCATTACTTATGCATTACTATGGCGCTGTATTTATGGAAATGAACAAGTGGATCTCACCGCCTCACAATGAAACAAAGATAGAAGGAGCACACGGCTCGCGTAATCCCAGACTGCTGTTACTGACACATGAACAATACTTGCACAACCGATTCCCCCCTTCTCTCCTCCCGCAACAATTCTGCCTTCCTCACTGCCAGGAATAGACCGTGGGGATCATTTATAAAAAAAAAAAAAAAAAAAAAAGGAAACATGGCAGGAAGTGTCCCATTATACATAAGAAACAGTATTCTTCAATTTTCTTCGCCCCAGTGTCATTCCTTTCCTGTTCCAAAACAAGAAAACCAAGTCGATTGTGGAGAGAAAGGAAATCAAAGTACGAAAGAAGAATAAACAAACAGATTAATCTCACTGCGTTCAATCCACTCGAGGATAATATAAGGTCATCAGCAATTAGCGTCAATTCCCTAAACACATGTAATGCAACGTTGGAGTTACGATCGTTATCAATTTGGCGAGTTTTATTTCATTCATGGAGAGAATAAGCGCTAATCAAGTCATTTATATTACGAATATAACTGAATTCTCCCTTATCAAACTTATGTATTTTTCTTGATATATCAATGTTTCGGTTGGCCCTAATTATAATGATTATATTATCTAGGGATAAAGCTGTAAAAAAAAACTGTCACATCCAAGACTTATTAGTTTTAACTGGACTTTTGCTGTTACATCAAACAGAACCGAATTTAGGTAAATAGATATACAGTTCAGTATACAATTTGGGCAAAGTCAATTATTAATCCCCAAGCAATTATGGAAATTCATTAGCGCTCGCAATATTGGCGTTCTGACAACATCATAACATTCAGGTTAATGATGATAATATTAATAACAACAAATAAGTAAACAGCCGAGATCTCCCAAGTGATAGAATAGACGAAAGTTTAAATGGGAAGACTGTTTCAGTATCTCATCCTTTTGCAGACATTTTTCTTTTCCAATGAAGAGGAAGACACCCAAAAATCTCAAGCCTAGCAGCCGACGGCATTAGTGGGAATGATGGTACTATTCTACTCAAATAGCCTTATTCGGAAATTCCTCTGGGATCCTATTTCCTACAAACATTTCTCCTAGAAGAAGGGCGAGGGTGGAAGAAGGGAGGAGGAGGAGGAGGAGGAGGATGCTAAGGGGTGAGGGGGGATAAAAATGGGGAGGGTAAAATCTGTGTTCTATGCGACGGGAACACCCACTGACCTATATAAGGTGTTTCGCTCGCTGCGAGTTTTGCCTGGGGCGTATCTATGAAAACAGAACATGTCTGAATTTAATTTTCGAGAAGGAATGACTTTTCATTAATGTCAAGCATAAGAGAACACAAAGTGTCTCAAAACGAAAGTCATGATGACAAGATTACGTTGATGGTGATGATGAAATGGATGTGGTTTACGCACTTTGTCAACGCTAAAACAATTTTTGCATTACTGAACTTACGTACACAATTTTAGAGCTAATCAGGTAATGAAAGAAACCACTAGACACAGACATTCCAATGTAAGTACGAACATAGTACAACTTAAGAATGAGCCTTCAATAAAAACACCAACATACAGGCATTCTCATAAATCAATACCACTTGATAAGCGTTTAGCAATGGAATCCGGATGAAGGTCCACATCTTGCATCGAACCAGATATTTCACGACGCTTTGGTACGCTTTCCACCTGAGGCGACTTTCTTCACACGCGCTCACACACTCCGTAATGCAACGCCAAACACAATATTTGCTTTTATGCCGCATCGATCCACAGAGGCCATAAGGAGAGAAAGAGAAACAATCTTACTTCACTTGGAGTTGCGTCGACGGAAATATATGTCGTATACTTATGAATCAGAAATAAATGGAAAGTTCCTTCAGTCTTGTTGTGTTAAAAATCAATTAATAAAAATAAATGTAATATAAGGACTCGGAAAGGAAGTACATACTAAAAGTCAAGTATTTAGAGTACAATAACAAGAAAACACAGAAGCCCATACAGATGCAGCTATAAATTTTATTTTTTTTAAGTCATCCTGTGACCCTGCAATAAGTATGACTCTGACGCAACAACTGTTAAAAAAACAAGGTACCAAAGAGCCGGGTTGGAGACGATGATCGCCGATCATCAGATCTTTATTATAGTTCACGAACGGAACCGTGAGAAAAACTACTATGAGTCTGCCCTCGAATGTTCCATTTGTTATGTACTGTATTTAAAGGCTTGTGCCAAATGCTGTGAAGGGGGCGCGCGCGCGCACACACACACACACACACACACACACACACACACACACACACACGAAACAATGAAGCGAAACGCACTAATTCCTAGCTAGATTAAATCAAGGCATGTTCGACTATATCATGTTTTGTGCGTAAAGTTCCCCACGCGTTCCACCTAATTTTTAACATTAATTATGAGAAACTGCCACGCTCGATTTTAAAGTTAAGGGCGAAGGAGATAATAATAATAAAATTGAACATGGATCAGCTTTTTGCACAGGTTTCACACGTGTTAACTTAGCTCATGAATATGGCAGACACTTTCGTGCTTTTTGTTGTTTTTCTGATGCTACCTTCAACTTTGTAGGAAACATGCTTGCTCAAAATTACCCTGTAACAACGGAAGAGCAGATGACCTAAAAGAAAGAATAAAAATGGTCTAAAATACAACAAACACATTCAAAACGCCTTGCGGAGCTTCATTATCATAAAAGAAGAAAAACATATCTCCTACGAATCCAGCGGTAACAATGGAGTATGTTCAAGAATTTTCAGCATATTCAATTGCTCCATTCCCCTTAATTTATCTAATGACTGCCAGGTCATCCAGTTATAATATCCTTATACTTAAGTCTATAAATAAAAGTATCACGCAACATGAAGAAGCCACCAGCGTTCATAATGGAAACTTGCCTTTCAATGCAGGCTCGAGGAAAATGATTAATTTAAGGCGTAAAAGGATAAAACACCTAGTTCCTATAAGTCCCATAACTTAAGCCTTACCAAAACAGCAATAATATTATGAATATTAATTTTACTAGCGTCACAAAATGCTCGTAAACTTCAATTATAATGTTGTTCTTAGCACTTTCGTAGTTAGGATACAATAATATTGAAAAAAAAAATGTTATTTTTGGCACTTCATGACCACATACATATATATCTGTGCATAAAACGAGCCCACGTTATGCATGTATCCCTAGGCGTATGCAGGAAAAGGTGTACAGTATATACGGTCGTTTTGCATTTAAAAGGAGTACGGCTATACACACATATTAAGTGCACAGATAATACTGTGCGCACGGAAGCCAAAATAGTCACAGGTGTTCAGTGGCACCCCCTCCCCGCCACACACACACAAATTGTACTTTCTAGTACAACTACCTCTTTACGACCAGCCGTTATACCACATGCCTTTTACACGCTCATTCTTTCACTTCTCTCATACAGTATCTCGTGACAATACCGGCACCACTTTTTTCTCAACTGAAACCAAAACTATTTTCCTTACAAAAGAAAACGACGTCTCCCAAACATTGGTTAAACTATCGAAGCAAAAGTTCACCCTGTAACTCACACTCGAGCGACGCGTGGCTCATGGAGTTCCTATTACTACCTTATCAAGGATCTTCTACGGGTATAGTGCGCTTAAAACAATGGATCTTTGAAAGTTCGGACAAAAGTAAACAATACTCTTTATTAACTCTATTTGAGGAGGAGGGATGGCAGGAGGAGGGGGGGGACGGTTCCCGGATAACAGCAATTTTAGTGTTCTGTGGCTTTGCAAAAGTTTTGGGTTCATTCAGTTCTGAAGCAAAACACTCCTTCGTTAAATTTTCCAGCCAAACTTTGACGATAACTTTGCGGCCGAGATGTTCCGAGCAAACCTTCAAACTGGAGGAGTTAGTCACACCTACCTTTAACTTGTGAACTTCCCTCTGCAGCTTCGTCATTTCTTCCGTCTTTCTTTTGAGCTGTCGACGGAGGTCGAGGGTCTCCGCCTCCAGCAGGTCAATCTTGAGGTCACGTTCGCGCACATCGGATTTAAGTTCTGGCACTAAACCTTTCAAGTAATTGTAGTCCTCTGGGTACACTGGTTTGGGCACGGCGCGCCCATTTCCAGGGAGGGCGCCCCCGGAGGTATTCCCATGATGGTGGTGGTTATGATGATGATGGTGGCCGCCAGTCTGGCCTGACGTGCCATTGCCCATGACGGCCACCGGCATGGGTGATGAGGGTTGTGCCGCCCGTGGGCCCTGAGGATGGGCGCGGGCGGGCGTCGGACTGGATGTAGTATGGGCTGGTTGTGACTGGGTGGCGTTAGAAGAAGAATTGTTTGAAGAGGAGTTGGAGGAGGAGGCAGTGGTAGAGGTGCCTAAGGACGATGGCGAGGAGGAGGAAGAGGGGGAGGAGGAGGAGGAGGTGCCCGCGAGTGAAGAAGCGAGTGTTGACGGCAGAGAAGCGCCCACTGTATACACTGGCCTTGCCAGTATCTGCGACAGACTGACGGGACCTGTGGATGAGGACGGAGAGCTGGCGAGCCGCGCACTGCAATCCGCGCCACCCTCACACATACCGCCCGTATCACCATCGCCTCGAATTACGCCCACGTCACCCATTCCACCCCCACCTTTGTCTCCTACCAATTCGCCACCACTTTCTGTTCCTACGGCAGATCGCCCTTCAGCACCCCCTCCAGGAGCGCACTTTCCATCTTGGGTGTCCTCCTGGCTAGAACTTTGATGCCAGGGCGTGGGCGTGACCGCAGGCGAATGGTTGGGTGATTCTGGAGGTGTAGGGGCATCTTGGGTCAAAACGGCTTCCTGAAGAAGACGACTCATCTCTCGTACACTTTCAGGATAGGCTCCACTTTCCATGTTCCTAAAAAGATAAAAAAAAAAAAAGTATATTATTAACGTTCTCTACAAAGCAAAATTCCAATGCATGCAAAATATTAGCTATAAAATTACTTGTAAAATCACTCCTTACTATAAACGCAAGTGATCTGACAAAATGCATTGTTAAATCTTCTGAATCTCGGATAACACTGTAATAAACACGTCACATCATGCCGCAGTATAACAGAACGTCCCAATTTATCTGTAAATATGTAAAATTTATCTTTATTTTTTCACATTAAATAAAATATATATACATGTATATATATTATATATGTGTTCATAATATATATATATATATATATATATATATATATATATATATATATATATATATATATATATATATGTATATATATATATATATATATATATATATATATATATATATATATATATATATATATATATATATATATATCAGAAGGGAGGAAAATAAGCATTAAATGAGGAAAAACTATTTGCTAAAAGGAATAAAGTAAAATAAAATAAACAATACCTAATTTTTGAAAATTAGAAACAAGGGGAAATATAAAAATAAATTCATTAAAGAATAACAGCCCAACTAAAATATAAAAATCATGTTTCAAACAACGCGTAAAACCATTAAGATGGACAGCTAAAAGAAAAAAAGAGGAAAGTCTTTTAAAAGGTTCCAACCGACCATAATGTTGACAGTTGCAGTTAAGTTCCAGATAGTTGGATCTCCCTGCCCGACTCTCTGTCTCTCTCTCTCTCTCTCTCTCTCTCTCTCTCTCTCTCTCTCTCTCTCTCTCTCTCTCTCTCTCCTCCCTTAACCAGATCCTGGATTTTCCATTTTCCTTTCTCTCAGCGTCATTAAAACTTTTGCCGGCGCTTGGCAGCCTTCTACCCGATAATATGCTGTGAAATGGTCAATCATTGAATACCCTTCGTGGACAGGGCGAGTTTCAGAGGTCCCTGCGCGTATCAACTCGTGCGCAAAAATTATGTGCATACGCTCGTAAATACGCTCAGATAACAGAGCACCGAGGAGTTGAGCTTATGGATAGAGAATAGACTTAGTATCAAGGGCGACGAGACCTGGCTCCTTATTAACTCTGACCACTAATAATAAGAACTATTAGGTGTTTGCCGACTGTCCAAGAGCAAGAGCCCGCAATGGCATAAGACCACTTTAAGCTAAGACTTATACAATTAGGTTAACACGAAAGCTCGAGCAAGTGTGTTCTCCATACGACGATAGTTTAACACGGAGAGAGAGAGAGAGAGAGAGAGAGAGAGAGAGAGAGAGAGAGAGAGAGAGAGAGAGAAAAAATCAGCAACAGCGTACTTCGTTTTGAACGGAAACGCATTACGAGAGAGAGAGAGAGAGAGAGAGAGAAATCAGCGACACCGTATTTCATTCTGAATGGAAATATACTGAGAGAGAGAGAGAGAGAGAGAGAGAGAGAGAGAGAGAGAGAGAGAATGTCAGCACTAGCGCATTTCATTTTGAATGAAAATACTTTACGTTGAACCCTTGGAATTATCATATATCTGGACGCCCATTCATTGAATACCAATATTCGCTCCATCACTGGAAAATAAATCAAACAAACCATACAGCTCTGGCACGTGATTCAATTATTCATTAAATCAATACTGATATTTGTGCGTAGTAAGAACTACGAGTGTGGAATCCGGCTAAAAATTCTCTTTCATGTATGAACGGTGTCAGTGAACTTTGACGTGGCGGCGCGGCGGACTGATTGACTTCGATCTACCTAGAAGGGATTTGGCACCGAATCGCCAGCTACAGCAAGGCGCACGGAGTTGATATAGTCGAGAATATTGGAGCTGAAGTCGGAAACACGTGAGTACAAAAATTTACACTGTCCGGAGCAGAATTACGTTTTTATTCATCGATTATATTCGACCGAAAAGAGGAAGGATCATATTAACTTGCCGTGTAGAAAAAAGTTGTTTTCAAGATATATACAAGAAGTTGTGTCCTGTTCCAACATAGGATAAAATGACAGCAAGGCTTGGATAAAATCGAGAGAGAGAGAGAGAGAGAGAGAGAGAGAGAGAGAGAGAGAGAGAGAGAGAGAGAGAGAGATCTTAAATGCATTATAAATAAAAACAATCCTTTCACACGAACACGAAAGATATGCGAATAATTCCGACGTCGATTGCAAGAAGTATCAAACCTTGAAACTTCGCAGAACTTTGCAAATCAGCAACCCCCCATTCACTCGCTGAAACCGCAGTTTAATTCAGTGACGAAGATGAGGCAATATATCACTGCAAGAAGCAATAGAAACACCTGAAGCAATCAACCTCTTCCCCTCTATTTCCCCTTTTCTTATCCTCATTTTATTACTTGAAAAAGACAAGTTTACGAACGTCCAATCCACGTTCTATTTCATTATGGAAATTCGTAAAATATGTTTCTGTTTTTCAGTGCAATTACACAGACAGCAATTATTTGACATTTCATATTAATGAAAAAATTTTATCCCAAAGAGAGTTTGTTTAAAAGCTGTTTAACGCATGGGAACACCTATCAATCCATCTGGGCACCGCTACAACGTTAGAGAGGCAATTATAACATCACTTATCCAAATTTGTAATTACATTACAAGCGCAGATGCGTATACACAGGCACAAACTATTGTAGCATACTAAGCACTCCTCCCTAGCATCTCTAAATTATTGACAACTGAAAACTTATTTGTAAACGTATAGCACCAAACATCCGGTGATTAAAGAAAGTACACCGGATATCAAGCAAAGGAGGTTAGAGCTCATTACATATAAAAATAAGTTATTATTTTTATTGATTCGTATTAATGAAAAAATTCCATTCCGAAGAGAATTTTAATAAATGCTTTTTAACACATGGGGACATCTATCAATCCATTTGGGCACCACTAAAACGCCAGAGAAGCCATTTACTGACGTTAATCAGAATTTGTAATTAGATTACAAGCACAGATGCGTACACACTGGCACAGCCTATAGTATCATACTAAGCTGTCCTCCACAGCATCTATCAACTTATTGACAACAGAAAACTTATCAATAAACGCAACGCCCCAAACATCCGGTGGCTGGAGAAAGTACACCTGATATGCAACGGAAGGCTCTGTCATCATATGAAGAAGTACAAATGATATTTTTTTAACAAGCCGTTTTCTCTAAAAAAAAATAAAAAAAAAAGAAGGTTGCAGAGACGTCTGGAAATCTGTCACTGTCACATAGAACCCTACATATTGAATCAGGGATAAACCTTATTAAAATAAATATAGAAGTAAATAAATAAATAAAATAAAACTCCCACAAGCCGTTCATGCAGATGCGTAAAAACCTGACAAACAGCATACGAGAGCTATATTCAGAAGGATAACTGTGCCTCCTAGATACGAATGGGTGGTTGTCACTAAGGCTGAATGTAAATATAGAACTTAAAATGACCACCTAGTAGTTCAGTAAGTATGATAAAGACATCAAATAACAACCTTTTGATCAAATACATTACACTAATTGCAACAAGTTCTGAACGTACCATTTCACTCCTAATAATATTTATGGACTTTCAACTTCCTGCTCGGTTATTTGGGCTTTCAGTGGATTCAAAGAGACGAAGATAAACATATAATTGAAAATAATTCGTGAGATGATGAGTGTTTCAAGGAAGTTTCTCTCTACCTCGAATTTCCAAAAAACTGATCCTGTAGCAATCACAATTAGAAGTGAAATACGATCATGTCTCAATACATTTGCCAGTACACAACAGGAAGGCTACACTGGTTCCACGAACCAGTCAGGCCAGACTCACAGCCAGGTCATTCAACCAAAGACATGGAAAAAAAATTTTTTTTTTAAGACACCCTATCAAACTGCTAATTAACCTTTGATTATAAAGCAAAAAGAAATTTACGATGCTGCTTTTACATATTTCCATGGTCAGGCATATACTGTGAAAACGGTTTCTTCAGCTTTCAATTACAGCTCCTTCCATAACCATAAGGATGACAACAGATATCTCGACATGGACTATACCTGTATTTTCAGTCTTTTTTTTTTTTTCCAACTATACATTCCCTCTCGTGCTTTACTGCGGCAAAGACCTGAAGAGACAGTATACATACATACATATACAGTATATGTATTATATATAATTATATAGTGAAATTATTTCTCAAGTCCCAAACGACATAAAAAAAAAACACACCGATAAAGCCTATAATTGCGCAACCATTGCAACATCATGCTTTGTGGACGTAATAGCGATCAAAGCCATCATTAGCAAACCGGCTGATGGTAGTCACCCTAGTTACTGGAACGGATATTGGCGCATTCCATGCAATAGAAATTTCCATGAGGCTAGACGGCATTAGGAAATAATCAGGAGGTTTGGCTAAACTGCCAGGAACTTGAGTCTTTGTTATTTGCCTAATTTTATTGCTGTTAGTACAAGAAAGATGCTGCGCTAATGACAATACAAGAGTACTTTTCATCAAGCAACTATTACAATTATTCACAAATATTCCGAACAATACCGAACAATGGTCTCATTATGTAAAATTCTAATTTTGGGACTTTCAAGAAAACGAATCAAGTGTCAATTGCTGAAAAGAAATCTCTATACGTATCTCAAGTAAAATATACAATCTAGATGAAAAATCTGAGTTTTCCTAAAAGTTATTTTAAGCAATGGTTAATATGTACAGTGTTTCATGAAATTGTAATCCATTAGATATAAATTGAATAGGGCTTAGAAACAGACTACAGGAGTCCGATCATTACCGAACGTCCTCCTTAAATTAATACCCATAAAATTAAGTACCTTCACCAACTACCTATTTTCGTCTCCTAGTATGTCGAGTAACTAAGAAAATGAAGTTCCTGGGGCCGTTTAGCCAAACCTAGTTTGAAGATAGCCATCATTGCACTGAATGCTCCGTTGTCCTTTCTATCAACCAGGGTAACTGTCACAAAATGAATTACAAAATGATAGTTTTGTCGTCGTAGCTATATATAAAAAAAAAGCGAAGCATGGAGAAATTGAGTCCTTTTATATATGGTTTTCCCTTCACCTGATTATTACAGCCAAAGTAAATTACCTCTCCATTTTTAGCAGAGCCCCCTAGAGTTCTATTTTCAGCTTCTCTCTCTCTCTCTCTCTCTCTCTCTCTAACTCATTTACATTAATGAACTCCGGTCTGACGATTCTACTTTGACCAAACTGTTCTTCTTTTATCCTTCTGCCACTCACTCACTATCAACTCCCATCAATCCTGTCTCCAGCTACAATGAGGAAAAAGTTTCCAACCAGACGTCATAAAGAAAATTTCCCTTCTCAGCTTCTTTAGTAATCACATGTATTGCATCTAAAAATCTGAATTCAAGCCCTTAAGCCTACCAGCGTTTACAGTAGGGTGAACGAGTTGATGGGTAGGTTACAACTCCAGACAACAAGCTTAAATAGTAACTGAAAAGTAAATAGTTCCCTTTAGAGGCAATAACTACTTCAATTCCTGTTACTTCATTTGAATGCGGAACCTGTTCGAGCATGCTTGAAAAGGCTTTTGTACGGCAGTTGGGATTACATTGAAAAAATCCCCTTTAAATAGCCTCACCAATATCTCAGGGTATGAACCTTTATGACCAGACGTAAGGTCACTTCTCTAACCTTTTTCTAGTAGTAATACTTAGGAACTGCCAATCAAAAGCCGCTGAAATTCTCTGCTGATATATCCAGCGTATACGGGATATATCGGCCGATATTGACCAGAATGGACAAACTCATTCAGCAATTTCAATTTTCACTTTGACATGTTCTCCGCTTTTGATGTTTTTCGGAACTTTCTTTTAACATTTCTTTAATATTCTAGGCTTTAGATGAACAGTATGATGGAAGATAAGAAAGTCAGGTTTAATGAAGACACTTCTTTCCAAGGTGACAGCTTTGGCTATTTCTCAAGCTGTTTCGATACCCTCCACATATGCATACATAATAGTATATGGATAAGTTCGAACACATAGCATATAGTTTCTCTGCTATTAGTCTTTCGCTTTCATACACAAAACGTCATGCATACGTACATATATGCATACATACATCGCCCACCCACAAACACACTCACATATCCTATATATATATATATATATATATATATATATATATATATATATATATATATATATATATATATATATATATATATATTTATATATATATATATATATATATATATATATATATATATATATATATATATATATATATATATATATATATTTATATATATATATATATATATATATATATATATATATATATATATATATATATATAAAGCGAGAGAGAGGTTGAGAGAGAGAATTTGTGTGCGTTAATGTTATATTTATGTGAGTAGTAATATTGAAAAGCGCCACATGTCCCTCACTGTAATTAATTCTAGGAATATCGAATGTGAAATTGGGTTAGTATTTCCATGCAGTGCTCATCAGGCGTTTAATAAGGTCGTGTGCATGCGGAGAATTTTTGGAAAAGTACAACCAAAATCGCATTAACTGAGTTACTTTTTGGGGGGAATTTTAGGAACACCTAAAAGAATAATAGAAGCATACAAGTAGAGACAATTCAAGTCTATTCATCCGGTGCTACAATGGTCCATTGCTTTAAGCTTGCAACCAATGATGAAATATTACCTATAAATTACTAACATTCATTTGATTAATAGATTGTAAAATAAAATGACAGTAAAGTTTTTGATGTCAAATCTGTCGGCCATCAGCGTTTATGAACCCCCTTTTGACCATCGGAATTTATCGACCCCTTCATTCTCCCATCAGTCCCAAGGGTCAATATCGCCCACCTCGGAGACTCCTGATCTCGGTCAAAGCAAAGCAATAAAATAAAAATGAAAAAAGGACAGCAAATCCATCTCCGTGCTGAATGAAACACGACCTCAAGAAATGACAGAGGGATCACTGATTTGGCGAACTGCCTTTGATTCCAACTCGTCCAAATAAGAATCAGAGGCGAAAGCACTCGACGCGAAAAGGTGACCTTCCACACAGGAAACGATAAGCCAATATATATCAAGTACGAAAAACATCACGACCCAAAGTCACCTTCTGTTTATTATTCAAAAGCAGGTTTCACGACGCAAACTTTATCATCTTCCTGAAACAGGCCTGAATCAATGCGAAATCATAAAATGTTGACGAGGAAGAGAGGTTTGGAACTCGTTATCGTCAGATTAGCCAAAAGCGGAAAAGGACATTAGAAAGAGGCAAGGGACGAATGACGAGCTCTCATTTTATCATGTTTTCGAAATAAGAGTGATATATACCAAATACATAGAGAAAGGCTTAAGACTGAAGGCGTGAAACCGGGAAGGTCTGGAGGCGAATAACATTTACGAGTGATGTGGAGGATGATAGAGTCGTTGGCAAACGCATGAATAAAAGAGGTACGCTGAAGGAGGTCACTTTCCAAAGAGTGGTAAGAGCTGGCGAGGAAACAGAACTCCGATACACCACTCGACATTGAGGAAATAGCATACGTTTCGTTTCCACAGATAACAAGTGTAAAGAAAAAAAATATTAAAGATTATTTTGCAATTTATCAGCTGACATTACGGGTAATCGTCATGTAATGATGCCAGTATGCTACATACAGTAACTGAAATGTTTTATTGTTAAATGCAAGTAGAAAAATGATAGTAAAATCAGGAACTGTAAGTACGTCGGCGTTTATGATAAGATGAGGTTTTCCAAGATAGTTAATGACGTATGGCCATGTAGCATCAGCTGATAAATCTCCCACCTGGAAAAAACAACACGGCATTTTTTCGTAACCTTCAATTAACGGATCTGAAAAATATTATCGACATCGAAGGAGATGGTGCCTAGAATATGTAGACACATGCACAGCATAATTGGACAGACGCTTAACATTTATAAATTTTGTTTTTCTTAGTGTGAATCAACCGATTCATGCACAAGCTATGAAACTATGAATCAGTAAGTTCACTGATATTTAGGTCGACGGTGTTCTGGGCGCGAATACACAATAGGATACATACCAGGAAGTTGGCAGCCATAATATACAGTCAATATACAGTCGTTCACAGCCAGACAACCTCGAGATTACAACAATTACAACACGGAAGAGAATGAGACGTGGAAATTTCTTACAAAAAAAAAGTGACTCGTCAACAAAAGGCTACAACTGACATAAATAACATCAATAGGCATTAATGCGAAACTATTGTGTGTTAACTCATTAAAAAAAAACATGACATTCCACCAGAAATCTGAGGAACTATTGAGAATCAGTGTATTTTGAAACTACTGTACAGCATCGTTCTTTACAGAAGAGAAGAATGTTTTCCAAGCAAACCTTTTCTTTTTCAACAAGAAAGATTACAGTTCTTTCAGTAAATGCTCTGCAAATATTTCACAACGGGCATCCATAAGTCAAAGTGAAAAAGTAAACACACAAATGTTGTGGATGAGTCAAAAGGACTGATTTCTTATCTATTCTTACGAAAGCTACGACTCGAAGAGCTGGTATGTTTCTAGATTCATGCAGTTTATTATCAATGTTATTATTATTATAAGAGTTGAATGATACTGAAATTACTCTGGCCTTTGACCTTGAATAACTTGGCCAGTTTCGAAGACACGGCACAGAAATTTCCAACACCGTAGGATTATGAGGGGGGACAAAAGTTCTGAAGTGCCAATTTTGCAAGAAAATGGCCCCTCCTTAACTATCGTTGATTAGTGCCTCTATATACTGTAAGTGCTGAATGTTTTTCCTCTATCTTCAAGAAGTGGATCTTCCTGCGCAGCAAAACACAGCACACTGGTCAGTTGTCTTACAATCGTGTCGAGATTTAAAGGTTTAATCTGACCGTCACTGTATACTTCTATCATGCGTTTTGAATTTCATAGCATGTGGAGAGGATTCTTCTCGTACCCACTGATCCAAGCATAATCGACGATGACCAAGGAACAACCTCCTCGAAGAGAGGACTAAGAGTTCAACTGGAACAACCAGGGCCACAAAATTAACCTTCATCTCATGCTGACATATCACTTATTTTATTCAAGTATGTCAACTGAAAAGCATTACAAAAGGTTTGTAATATCTTTAAGTAAACAGTGTTCTTTAAATTCTTATTCCCGGATCATATGCATCCACCGTTTCACTATAAGACATAAATGATCCAAGCAATTGTTCTTCGACTAATCTCCTAACACTAACACAGAGGCAAGGCAAAATAAAAAATGCAACGCATTTGTGCCAATGCTTACATGGAAGTATAGTTATTCTCGTGTATAATTTTCGTCAGATATAACTGATAAATGCACAGCATCAGAATCTGTTCAATGTCGAAACACTGGAAGAAACGAAGGCCTTAAAGAAAGAGAGAAATCATCCAGCCGCTTCCTTGAGCACTGAACTTCTCGTTACTTGGGCTGTTACCAATTTTAATGAGAAATAATATCCAAAACTTTTCCTGTTTTACAGTATTTTCACATATTTACATCATATACACATACATACACACACACACACACACACACATATATATATATATATATATATATATATGAATATATGAATGTAAAAATATACATATATATACTGTATATATATACACCCAACATATAAATGCTATTTGGGAAAATTTTCTCTCTTATGAAATTCCTGTTGAAGTCAATGGTATTATTTGCGGAGACTAACTTTTTGTTTAGACTCTGGTTCTTTCCTCTTCAGGTAAGCTCTTGTCAGGTATCAGGAAAAATGATTCACGTTTGTGAATACGTGGAAGCAAACGTGGATAGTTTTCCTTATTCCTGAGAAGCTTACCTGAAGAAAATAAAGTACAGACTAAATAAAGTACAAACAAAAAGACTAATTTAAAGTACAAACAAAAATATAATCTATATAAATAATATATATATATATATAAAATATATATATATTTATATATATAGATATGAAATGGAAATATATATATATATATATATATATATATATATATATATATATATATATATATATATATATATATATATATATTATTATATACATATATATATAAACATTTACTGTATATATGTATATATATATACTATATATATATATATATATATATATATATATATATATATATATATATATATATATATATATATATATATACATATATGAAAGATATGTATAGTGCATATAAAAATAATTGGGTGAATCAAATGAGCTTAAAAATAAAAACCTCTAAACAGTACTTGTTTCTCCTTCCGATATTCAAATATTTCTAATGAATCTCCTCAAGTTCATTGGGTTTGAGATGTTTTAACAATTTTTCCTGACATTATTTATGATAATTCATTTCTTGTTATTCAACAAGAATTCAAAATTTTCTCCAAGAATCTACATTTCCATAATAAATATAATATGCACACTTGTGCTGTAAGAATAAATGAAAATCCCTCTGTGTTTTAGAAATATATTAAAAACGTTAAAATTTACTACCGTTTTAAATATACTTCCAAAACAAAACGGGATTTTAATTTACCCACGTTTTCTTTACGCTATTATTATTATTATTATTTATTATTATTATTATTATTATTATTATTATTATTATTATTATTATATATCAAAATGCGTAAATTTTTCACTTAATTAGCCAAAAAGGTAAATAAAATGACAAATAAACAAAAATGTATCCCCAGAAGAAAAACGTGGAAACAGAAGTTAGATTAATGTAGCAAAATAGTGCCTGGTTCCCCAGTGACGCATTACAGCTTCGTTGAAACTGTTGAGCACCAGCATCAAAAATACTGTCCGAAAGATTCTTCCAAATGAAAGATTTACGATACGGGACACAGAGGAAAAAGTGGCATTCGAGAGAAAATGCATCCTGATTTTCCTGATAGCGAACAGAACAAACTGCTGTTTGGGGAATACGTTAAATACTTATGAAAATTCCATATTCCAGTGGAGCTTGTGGAAGATGGCCGAACAGGACATTGTTATCCGTGTTAGAAAAAAAAAAAGGAAATCCCTGCGTCTTGCAACAGATTCCTAAAAAAAAGTTAAGTATACCTTAGTTTTACCAGACCACTGAGCTGATTAACAGCTCTCCTAGTGCTGGCCCGAAGGATTAGACTTATTTTTGTGGCTAAGAACCAACTGGTTACTTAGCAACGGGACCTACAGCTCATTGTGGAACCCGAACCACATTATAACGAGAAATGAATTTCTATCACCAGAAACAAACTCCTCTAACGCTTCATCAGCCGGCCGGAGACTCGAACTCGGACCTAGCGAGTGTCAGTCCACAGCTCTACCGACTTTCCCAACAAAGAGCTCAACAGATTCCTAAAAACTACTGACAACCCAAACTTGCGAACACTTTTCAGAAATTTCCAAGACAATTGATGTGAGGAGGCATATGACACAGATGCTATTATGTGTGTATATGTTCCTCATCAGTCATTGCCGTATGACGTATTTCCAAGTGCTGTGGAAAGGAACAGTTGGTGTTGCAGGTAACGAGAAATGTTGCAATACGTTCAGTTAAATACAGTGTTACTTTTACGAAGCAAGATGTGTAACGCGAGAACTGAGCCAGACTGCCTAATCACACAAAATTATCGTTCGGTACCGCTTTCATCGACTGTTTGATCTTCAACTTTTTTTTTTTTTTTGACCGTTCAGTTTCACTTCTTTCCTAACCCTCTTTCGTTCTTTGCAAAGTATCCAGTCTCGCAGAGATCCCTCAACTTTTAGTGTTCTCTTCTCTTTCTATCTCTACACTATGCACGCACGCACGCATACACACACACGTACACACACACGGTAAAAATCTTTTCGATCTTCAGTATTTATTATACCTTAAAACCGGTTTCTCTTTAAGACCAAGTTTTGTAATCACTTAAAAAAGTGAAAACGAATCACTTTGTCTTACAGTGCTCACACACAAGTTGTACAGGTTGTCCGTCACGTACTCTTAAAAAGATACAAATTCTTGCGTGGATACAGATATATTGTTTACGACGTTGCAAAATTATTACAAACGTCACTGCTAGATTTCCCTTTCGAGTTTGTGAAAAGAAGACGTCAGAATAAAAATGGAAATATTCCCAAAAATCGTTAATGCTAAATAAAGTAACAAACCAACCACGCAGCCATGAAACCTGCTATTGCTCAGAAGAACGAAAAGAGTCGGAAGGTATTGCGATATTTCAAACTTGGCAAAAATAAGTGAAAAAATGCAGGAAAGATAAAAAAAAAAGAAAGTTGAAGAAAAAGTGAACTGAATGGCATCCTTTTGAAGTGAGTTCCGCAAAAGAGTTATTTATACCTTCTTTCATGTCTCAAGAAAGTTCTTGACTGAACAAACACAAGACACAGAAAATCTCCCCGATCACACGACTGCTATTTATTCAAAAACCATTTGCATTACTGCGTGTGTGTGCGTCTACAACACACACACACAGACACACACCATTATATATATATATATATATATATATATATATATATATATATATATATATATATATATATATATATATATATATATATATATAAAACTTAGTGTAAGAAGTCAGGAGTCAATCCATATTTAAAACCATCACAAAGGGAAGAGGACAAACATGTACAAGTTGTCCTTGTTCAGACGTTTTGTAATATTTCACATAATTGTATTTTTAGGTTAAAAATATATCATAAAATTCCTTGTAAAATCATGAAAAGAAATTTTAAAAATTATAAAATATTGAAAATTCTTTTTACAATTAAATTGCTTTATAAAAATCATTTTAATTTTTTATTTGTTTTTATAACTTTACAAGGAATTTTGCTTTGTTTAAAAACCCTTGAAGATAGATACATTTATGTTAAAAATTACGAAATGTTGGAATAAAGACAGCTTCTGCATTTGTGTGTGTGAGTGTCCTCTTCTCTTTGTGATTTATATATATATATATATATATATATATATATATATATATATATATATATATATATATATATATATATATATATATATATATATATATAATATACATATATATGCTGTATATAATTTTTATATATATATACACTAATATTTGAATAATTGTTCAAACATGTGAAATATATAAAACAGGCCATAGAAATGTTATGACATCTTGTCTGAACAACTTCCACTATCAAGGAGCTAGTGCCAACTTCGTGGAAAGGTCGCATAAAAAGTAAAACGCCGTTGTGGAAATTCTTAATTAAACGAAAATGAAGCTTTTTGTGTATATCCTCTCCATCAACAATGGCTAAAAGATGTCCGTGGTCAAATAAATCAAATAAGTCATATTTCATTCCGGCCTCTACAGATATTTAGACATTTCCATACGCCATTATACATACATACATATATACATATATATATATATATATATATATATATATATATATATATATATATATATATATATATATATATATATATATATATAATATAGAAAACAGGAATATAGAAAAACTTGACGTCGACTTTTCAGTATAAAATACAAAGGTAAAGTAAAATCACAATTGTCAACAGAAGCAACATTAAATATCGTTAAGGTAAAGGAACAACATACATTATGTTAACAGATCTGCAAATTAAATCAATTTTACTGATAAGAACATGTCAATCAGCAATGTGACGATTTTATAATAACTGATTAAACGCTTTTTTCAAAAGTTGTTTTCCAAATTAAATAAACTCTACCGACAAAAACACGTATATAAATCGGTAATGAGACAATTTTATGAAAACTGATTAAATGCTTTTTTCAAATGTTATTTAGCTAGGAAAAGAGGTAAACGCTACCAAAAAATATAAACGCGTTTGTATATTTAAGAGAAAAAATAGCCTGTGCGCGCAATATACGCACAGTTCGCTCTGGCCCTTCCCAGCCCCATTGTGGACTCTCCCTTCTTTGTCTTGGTCCTTTTCATTGTGTAACCTGAGTGTAAAAAGAATGCTTTTTAAATGTGTCATGTGTTTAAAGGTCAGAAAACCGTGGAAGTTATCTTTGTTTTTATCCCATCTAATTTGTCAATGCACTGGAAGAAGTAGAAGTTGTTTCTTGTAGTTACAAATTTGTTCAATTCGTATGAGCTTATTTACTGAATGTCTTTCAGCTATGTTTCTTTACATCGGTTACATTTTCATTATTTATATAACAGTAAGAAGCTGAATTCCTTTTCTTTGTGCACAGACAACCAACATAAAATATGTAATAGACCCTGTCTAGGTCATATTATCTAAGTGCAAAATTTTTATCAAGTAATTTGGAGACTGGGATAAAAAGCACTTGGTTCTCGGTTGCATGTCTTGCAGACATAAAAACTGTGTTTGAATAACTGATAAATTGCCTTCCGAGCTGGTACATTCAACATACACGTAGCGCCCAGGACTTAGAAAACAGTGAGAAAAAAATTAAATATAAGCCATACCAACGCATCCATCCTACCTAACTCTTCATCGCTGATGTTAAAGACAGACAAGAGTGGACAGAAAGATGGAGAACCAGAGATGAACATGACGGTGGTATTCCAATTCTATCCCACAATATTCCTATGGGTAAAATAGAAAACAATATGACGAAAGTATTGTGTACTGTTGTCTCGTAATTGGGCTTGGAGTCATACATAACCCAAACTTTCACTAACTACAACATAATGGGAGCTTTTGGAGTCGTTACCGATTTTGAGAAGATATCCTAACTACTTTGTGAAACGTACACACCCATGTAACATACAAGACGTCCGACAAAAGAAGGTAAAACCATTCTTTCCCATGTTTGTGCTAAAGGGAAACGGATCATTGCAGCTGGCAATTTTCCTCGACGGAAAAGTATTTGAAACCGTCAAGAGTTTGAAAACTTGCATATTGTTTCTGAAGCAGCAAAATCGTCGTTCTGGTCGACATCAATCGTCCCGACATTCCTCAGTTTTTTTTATGTGATCCATGTAAAAGGGGACCATACAGTATCATGAATTCATAAAAAAAAATTGAGAATCATGACATACATGATTTGGATGGCAAATCCAACGCAGTTCTTTGAAGGCTTTCTATGCATAAAAAGCAAAACAGATGGAAAAATTAGTTACTCTGAAATTTGTGTGCTATTTCACATTTCACTTAAGTAATAACTGGTTATGAGTAACACGCAATTGCAGTAAGTACTGCCAAAATCAACAGTATATAGATTAACAAATAGCCGTCATCTTAAGCACTTATCATTCGAAATTAATTTCAAAAGATCAATGAGTCATTTCTAGACCAGCAGGACTAGCCATAGTGATTTCCTCATAAACCAGATGTGAAGACTGGAGTACGACAGCGGTAAAGGGTCGGACAACTAAATGGAAAACAACAGTGGGAATGAACGAAAAGAAAACGCAGCCATCAGTGCATTTGGGAGCCCAAGGGACAATGCAAAGAACCTGAGGAAAAGTTAAGTATACCTTAGTTTTACCAGACCACTGAGCTGATTAACAGCTCTCCTAGGGCTGGCCCGAAGGATTACACTTATTTTACGTGGCTAAGAACCAATTGGTTACCTAGCAACGGGACCTACAGCTTATTGTGGAATCCGAACCACATTATAGCGAGAAGTGAATTTCTATCACCAGAAATAAATTCCTCTAATTCTTCATTAGCCGGCCGGAGACTCGAACTCGGGCCTAGCGAGTGCTAGTCGACAACTCCTCTACCGACTTGCCCAACGAAGAACTAAGAGGCAATGTACATACAATCAGTACTGCTGACTGTATGTACATTTTCACTGACGGATTTTCAAACACTTAAATCCAGGAGTCTTGTGGGCGAGGACTGTACAATGAGCGATTACTGATCGTCTGTTTGCTGTGCTGTTATTCCCATTAGTACTGATCAAGTAAAGTAAAACAGCATTGTAGAAATGGCTGCAAATTTGGAGAAACAAGACAGGAAAGATTTACTGTAACAAGTCATTGCTATACACCTACAGTTACTAGAGCTACAGGATGCGCATAGCGACAGATACATAAGGAGTGATAACAAACAAAAATTTTTCCTACGAAACTTTTGGTTGCATCCAAACTGATGAAATGTCTTTCATATCCATTAACTTCGCTTTATTCAGGGGTTTCAATGAAAGAAAGTTTTATAATCCAGGCTTTAACCCATCTTTTGCTGTAACGTCTTTCCTTCACTGAACATGACAAATAGTAACTACACAAGCTTTGTCTAGTTTTCCAATCGACTGGAATAAGATTCGCTGAGGGCAACCACGTAATATCCGGAAATAGGGGTTACTGGCGATCATTTTGACAATGAATACTGGACGTGCTCTCACAGTACTGACTAAAATATACCAAAAATAATGTCAGTATGACGTTGCAAATCAAGTAGCACTATAAACAGTGGTCTCCTTACACTACAGGTACATGTTACACTGCTGACGTAAGAATGAAATGACTTCAATGTTTTCCTATTGTTATTTCTAAGTGTTACTGACCGAAAGTATTAAAAGTCATTTAAAATAAATCGTTCATATTCATCACTAATTTTATTTTTATTGTGCGTAATGCAAAGTCTGAAAATGTTACATGTTTATTGTGCATAAACACAAGCGGCGAAAATATGGACTTTTTGCATTGGATGTTAAGGGCTCGGACAGCAAATACAAGAAAAAAATATATACGTATTCAGCAGTAAAACCACTTTAAATACGTTCTTTACAGTTTTCAATGGTAATTACTCAAAACCGTAGTTGCACAAAATCAAGACTGCATTCTTTTAACAGTACTGCATGAAGTAAGTCCATGAACGTTTACAACAGTTATTATTGCTGCAAAAATATAATTGAGTTCCAAAACTAAGCTGAAAACAGTTTTTTATATAGAATTTTGTTAAAAGAAATGAACACCTACAACCTACTAAATCCTTCCTAACTTAACACTTCACGGATATTATGAGTGAATTTTGCGTTGGGATCTATGACTAAAAGACGTCTGTGATATAATACTAGCGAAAAATACGAGGATAGCATTTATTTCTTTAAACGCATACCTCATAAAGACTGCCTATTATCCTACCCACCAACAATAATAAACATGTTTTCGGAGAAAAAAAGAAAGAATCTTGGATCATCAAAGACTCATTAGGAGAAACAACTGTCACCATTATTAACCATAAACGTCGGGACTCGACAACGTCGAGAAAACATGTGCACCGAGTGCGGCATTCCCATAAAAACGTTTTCTTTCATCACTTGTTCAACGGCGTATTGTTCTTCACCGCAAGATGTGCCTCCTTCGTAAATGAGGAATGTATTTACCTCTAGGCTGCGGTACTTCTGTAAAAGAACGAAATAAAAACCATTTCATTTACGAAAGTCCAGTGAACAGAGCACAGAAGTAATTTAAAAGAATGGAGAAAGAATTATGAGCGTATAAATGCGAACACAATTGCCATATATATATATATATATATATATATATATATATATATATATATATATATATACACACATACATACACACACATGTATGTGTATATATATATATATGTGTATGTGCGTGTGTGTCCGTGTTTGTGCGTATATATTTTACAGCCAAATTGACCTATCAAGTTCTCGACTTCCTCACACCTTTTACTGATACTGTTATCTTTATATGCCTGGATATAGGCTTGTACTGATAAACTATCAAATAAAATGTGAGGATGTAGAAATACTAAGAAGCCATTATGCAATGTGTAGCAAAGGACGGATTTTCTGTCTTCTAAAGATTTCTCCTATTAATTCTATTCCCTTTCTATACCTTCCGCATCTGTCCTTACTCCAATTTACTGTAAGAACAAAGAATATACTAACAATGGATAGGTATTGTATTCTCCTTGGTATTGTCACATGACATGGACCTTTTGCCTCTGGTGTCACCAGTTCTTAATAAGGAATACCAAGACACTCAGTTTCACAGGTGCATTGGCAACGAACTTAATCTTCTTTTATTTATCCTAAATTCTTGATTCCATTACCGAGATTATAGCTTCTTTATCAAACTCATTCCTACCACGCGGCTTTCGGATGCGTTGTTAGCAGACGTATCTCATGATATCCGGCATACTGAATTCGATGTTAAACGATATTTGTGACTTAATATTTGTGAAAAAAAAAGATGACGCGTGTCCACGTGACAAAAAATTCATATATACATATATGAATCAATCAGTTAATCTTTCTATCTAATAGATAGACAGACAGATAGATATATATATATAAAGCTACAAATACACCCCTTAATAACGGTTTTACTATACCATACGAATACTCTAAAGGAAACATATCTGATATATACATCGAACCTTTCCGGTTTGATGCACAGGAAGTATGGACTTATCCATTCAGCTATCAAGATGGTCAAATCTCCGTTTCCCATGTACCTATTAAACCCAAAAGGCATTGGGCAGATACACTTAATACATCAAGTTCCCGTTGGTTACAAATTATTTCCAAGATACAGTGAATTCGTTATTGTAGGGATATTTATGGATTAACATGTATGATTATATAAAGGTTACGTATGTACAAGTGATAAAACTACAACACACACACACATATATATAGATATACACATAAATGTATGTATGTATGTATGTATGTATGTATGTATGTATGTATGTATGTATGTATGTATGTATATATATATATATATATATATATATATATATATATATATATATATATATATATATATATATATATATATATATATATATATATATATATATATATATATATATATATATATATGTAATATGAGACAGAGTATGAATATAATTAATATTTCAACACCTCGCATTATATATGCATTGCCTTCATTTTCAAAATAATTATTTCCCAAGTAACGTGAAAAACCTTTCACGTTACGGAGAGAAAGAAAAATGTTTATAATGGAATTCTGCTTTTAAAACTTCATTATACCAAGCAGCATTTTCTCAAATTTTGGGTGAGAAAGAGAGGGAGAGAAAGGGGTGGGTGCCGTTCGCGGCATTTCCAAAATAATATAGTAGAATACTAACATACCTCTGCCTGTTGTGGGAAATTCAACTGCAGCAATCTGGCCAATGCATGAAGTGGGTTCATTACGTTATTCATATGCAAATGATAAATCGTACCGAAAATTATTGATGAGCGATTAATTCCACTATTTGGCCCACATAAATACCGGAAATCCAATATTCATTGAAGTGCATGCAAGCAAACTAAAAGGGTGCCGTTCCCTCTATTAGCACAGCGGATATTTCGCTCTTGCTAATACTAACTTTCCTCTAATCTAACCTCAAAAGAGCACGAGTCAACCACAAATCACTTTACCTTCAGAGGCAATCGTAACCGTACGGTTGCGGTTCACCTAACCTCGGTTCCACACACAAAATTTTCCATACATAACCAATAGCCATTAGTTCTCGTTCTAAATGGGAGAACAGAATCCCATCAACCTCTTTATAATAATATTCTATCCACATAATGGAAGACGTTTGCTGAAAAAAATTCTGCCATTCGACAAAAATACTCCCAGATTTTCAGTACTGCATCCTTTCTTAATTAATCGTCAGTCCATAATCACATATGTTTAAACTAAGAAAGGCCGGTAACAGGTGCTAAACTTCCAGAGTTCAGTAAGTTGTTTGGGATGAGAATGCCAGCCCATGGCTCTCTATATTACAGTATAATATAGACAACGGAAAACAGAGGCACAATGGATTTGTTCTTAAGGAAACTGTCCTAAATTATTTGTCTCTGCGCAGATCGACTTCGGTTCCTTCGCTAATAAATCATCAATAGATAAATATATATGACTCTTAATCGGTAAATACTTAAATATATACTCAACAATGACGTTAAAGTTAGTATGATTTACCTCAAATGAACTCCTTAGAAGGAAAGTTTAAAATAATATTCATCTGAAAAGTCGTTACATTTCCTATTAATCCTATGGCCTTTTGACCATGCAAATTGGTATATAAGAAAGAAAATTACATACTAGATTTATTTGATTTTATTATTGTTTACCAGTGTAACTTTTCATGCATTTCGCCAATATGATAAGATACATGAAAATGTGGAAAGAAAACTATTGTAAAAGAATAATCTTTTGTCCGCATGCCATCCAATAGTGGGATGCATATCGGTTACACACACACACATTATACATGTATATGTGCGTGTGTGTTTATAAATGTCTATCTATCTATCTATCTATATATGTGTGTGTGTGTGTATACAGATCTTCTGTCGGAATAAAGGAAGTTTGTTTATATTCAGCATACAATAGATTTCATTCTAGTTCGTTCAAAAAACTATTCATCCATCAGAATAGAATCACAATCAGTCAAATATCATTTTATATTAAGATTACTATCTTCTTCTTCTTCTTTTAACGTGAAATACAGCTTTGGCAATTTGTTAACTTTTGGCGAGGTGCGAAAATCTAAAGTGGCATTTGAACATTTTAACACTAGCTGGGTACACGTGGCACCAATTTGAATAAAGGGCGACGGTGATGTATAATAAGAGCCAAGTGCATCGGCAATTCCTTCAAGAAGGCGACGATGAAACTGAGTGAAACACAAGTGGCACTGAGATTCAAGTTAGGGAACTATATTCAGCACCATCAATTTACAAGGGAATTAAAAGTTGCCGCAATTCATATTCTACCCTTGTTTTATTTTCCATACTGACGGACAAAAATAAAATATCATAACTAGTTTTTTAAAATGATTTATATACTTCCTCAGTGGGAACTTTTACTGTTTTTTCTTTGCTTGACGTCTAAAAATTAAACCAAGGAATATTAAAAAAACTGTTATAACATTAATTTGGCACACAATCCACACGAGAAATCAATTTACGTCACTTGCCACTTTGTCACTCTGGTGTGAAAGCTCCGTAAGACACTTGATAGAAATGTACTGTACAGCACAAATTTAGGTTCTGAAGGATTTACACGTGCTTGGCCTTTACGTAGGACAGTTTGGATAAATCATGTTTATATGCTTGTGTCTGACACAGAGCCAAAAAGGAGAAACTACGGCAGTGAAAACATTTCGAAAGATACTACGCATAATAATGCATTATTATCTTATCCACTTATTCTGAAAAACAACTGATGTTGGTTTCTTTCTTCATTTTTGCTGTCCAACTGTTACTTCTTAGTGCAACTGCAGGGTTTTCTCAAAGTTTCACTTTTAGACCCTTGTACTTTCATGTTTTGTACTTCATGTTTATGTCTTTATCATCTGCGTCTCTTTTTCTTGCTGCCTAACCACTCTAGCGACCTCTTTTCACTGTATTAAGCGCTAAATGACCGAAAATACCCTATTGCTCGGCTTGACAACATAAATTTCATAAATTACTTATTCTACAAAAAAAAATAAATAAAATAAAATAAAATAAATCAATAAATAACTTTATTCTGGTATGCGGCCCTAATCCACCGTAGATGTTAAAAAGATAAAACGCAAACACAAACATTTTCTCAAGCAATGTAGTTCCATAAACTCTTTCAGCATGCCTTTCTGTGCCTGGAACATTTCTTTAGCCAGCCACTGGACTTAACGAGCGATCCGAAACAAGTACCAAACACTGCAACAAGCAAGTGCTTCACTAAAAGGCTCGAGGGACTGATAACGAAGACAAAAAAGAACGAAGTTCTTCTAAAGATTTAGGAATACCCAACATTAACAAATTATTTTGAGGGTCATAAAACTGATTATGTCTTAATTAAAGTTTCCCACTGCGAAAAGTTATTTGTCTTCATTGCTGGACTTTTACTACTTCAGTTAGAGTTAAGTATACAGACTACAGCAGTAAATGTTAACGAGTGAATGAATGAGCAAGTTATTTAAAGTTATACACTTTGGAAGTCAAATTTAATTTTCTTGGGAAAAATTTGGTTAAATAGTGCAGATATGAATCTGAGAAATACATTTAGAAACGATTGAAAACTGGCGAGCACGAAGACCCAGTGGCTGTAGTACTACTGTATATAAAATATCTCATAACATCCAAAAGTATGATGCAAATAATCAGCTGATGAAACAACAGAACACAAACTACCCATTTCATGTGAAAATAGTAAGTGAACCTGTTAGGATAAATATTTAGCAGTTAATTTTCTACTACGAGGAATATTATGTGATACCGGTGACGCTAATTATTCAAAGAAAGCTAATTTTTAATTGTATTATGATGTAGCCTGTTTTACAAATTGAACACCAATGCTGAAAATCAAGGCCGCCAAGAGGATACGAGGTTACTGCCACCCAGTAAAAAAATGGTGTGTTTGTGTTTTGAAAGGTCCACGAGGAGCATCGTAAAATACTCCGAGGAATTTTATGCTCCTTATTGTTATCAAATGTCAAGCACAGCCACACGAATTTCCTACATCGTGATTCTTTGTTTGGTTTTCGGGAAATGGCTGAAAAACTACCGCTACATCAAAGTCATTATATTTTCACTGCCACCTGCGCTGAAAAGCAGATAATGTTGTTACATACTAATTGAGGACAGAAAATTGAAACATGGGAATCGCCAACACGTAACATCGTGATACATACAGGGGGAAAAAATTATGCTAATCGGAGACCACGTCAATACGTGAATAATAGGTCGATATACACCTTTCTCAAAAGTTTACCTGAGAAGGGCTCGAACCCGCATAGAACAAACCTCTCTCTCTCTCTCTCTCTCTCTCTCTCTCTCACACTCACTCACACACGCGCGCACACGCACAGAGACACATACGTGTGTTTGTGTTTGTCAGCATTTGCAATGCCTAAAAATTCTTCTTTCACATTTCCATCGTTGAAGAATGCGCGTCACGCTTTGTGAGTTTCATGTATCTTCATCTTTTCTCCCTTTGCATTATGCGGCCTTAGCGACAACCTAAGCTTCCTGAATTGCAGCAAAAAATTTCCCTCTTCAAAAATTTCCCTCTTCCTCGGTACATGGCATGGGTCAGTACAGGCCTTTATGTCCCACTCCTGCTAAAAGAGGTGTTGGGGAGGGGGTTACATGGTACAATGTCTTGTGCGGCGCAATGCAGACTATATTAAAGGTACTTTGCAGTGGCTCTTTGGCCCTCAGCTGTGTTGCTTTTTTTCTTTTACTTTTCTCCTCTTCTCTTTGTTTTGTCACCGTTCAGCTAAATTACCTTTATCCAATTTCTACGTCTAACATGAAAATAAATCTATTGGGAGAACCCTGTACGAGATTAAAAAGG
Source organism: Macrobrachium rosenbergii (assembly GCF_040412425.1). Taxonomy (NCBI): domain Eukaryota; kingdom Metazoa; phylum Arthropoda; class Malacostraca; order Decapoda; family Palaemonidae; genus Macrobrachium; species Macrobrachium rosenbergii. The sequence goes on from NC_089744.1 coordinate 53,635,348, forward strand.
TAGCACAAATTCCTCGTTAAATTCATTTATAACAATAAAAAATAACAGTAATTAAAATAGCGACGATAATAATAAAATCAAGGCTTCATTCTTAAATACAATCCCCTATTAATAAAAAGAACTTTCTAGATTCTGTTATATTGACATACAGGAGCTAGATATATTATATTCTAAAGCAGTTTATCACTCCATTTAGAATATAAACAAAGAAAAAAAGATAATTCTCATTGCCAGCTTAATAAACATCAATTAATCAAATAGCTTTAACGTAGACTTTAGAACAAGTTAAACCAGAGCAGCTTTCGTTACACTGTACCAAGGTCAGTCTGATTGCAAAGCCTCACATCTTGCAGTACAAATTATTTTTAATATATGAAAAGAGGACTTTTGTAAGGTTTACGTAATTTTGACTTTCAAATCTGCGCTCATAAGAAAGGTAAAATCGAACAATTCTTCACCCCGTATAGCTACTACTTTTTAATCAGAGACCACGGAAATAAAGTCTAAAATCTAAAGGGAATTCATACCCGTAGCACGCACAATAATGTAACGATCGGAATTACATTTGCTCAATATATCTTGACATGTCATCACAAGCAACTCAATACGACCAATAACTTCCCACCTCTTTGACGTGGAAGAGTATGATTTGTGTGAATACACACACATATATATATATATATATATATATATATATATATATATATATGCGAATATATATATATATATATATATATATATATATATTTATATTATAAATCAGGGTTGCCATACATACATACATACATACATACACATACATACATACATACATACATACACATATAAAGTTTCATTTTAAAATATATGGTGATCCAAAGCTTATGGTCAAAGAGAAAATATGGCCGACAATGGCCACTTTGGAAAAGTATTTGGCCAAAAATACGGCCAAAGATATAAAATGATTGAGGTGTGTGAATTAACATACCAACGATTAACTGTGCATAAATTATGCCTATATGTTCGATTACATGTCGTCAAAAATACTTTAAATTAAACTTAAATACTTGCAGGGAAACATAGCTGTTAAATTGACAGCATTCCTCAAGATATTGAATATCTTGTTCTTCTTTTTCTGCAGTCTGAGTCATAAAGGGTTTTGCTGTTGAGCGTTTGTAGCATTTCGGGAGTATATTTAATGGTGAAACTGATTTTTCAAGGCCACAGTGTTCAAAGAATGGCTAAACTTAAGGAATTTGGCCATGAAATGGCCAATCTGTTTTAAATCACGAAAAGGTACAAAAGTGATGATTTACGAACAAAGTTTCAGCCATCGTTTCACTTTCCTTCGTGGTTGAAACTTTTGTGTGTGTGTGTGTTGCAACGGATGGAACCTTTCCCAAGCCACCTCACCGTTTTTTTTACATCTGTAACGTAGCAGAGAAAGATATAACATTCATTTCAATTGTTTTGATTACTAGAACTGTGGGCTTCCACTTGCTCCTTCATGAACTTTCTCCTTCATTCCCCAAAATGGTTAAGCCTAACCCTTGTCTCTGTCCAAATGACTGCCTAAGGCCTTGTTTTCTAGGTGACCGTCGTACCTTCTCGGCGTCATGCAAGGCAAGGGCGGAGCCAAAAAGAGAAAGTTGGCGCCCCGCCCTGCTCTGAACCTTCCACGAGGGTTAACTGATGCCATGCGCGGCCTATGTAGAAAACGTGGCAAAGATCGACCTTTGTGTCAAATGTGTTGGACGCGATGCGTAATCTCTGAAGGTTATTTATAGACGATGCAACGGAAATCGGGAGAGAGAAGCACTCAGAACACCACCGAGGACAGATGTCCTTAACTTTGCCTGACCCTCGAACTTTCCATGTGTTCGACGCCGAGGTTCGAACCTGTATACCTTCGTAGTGGCATTTCATTTAATTCCCTCCTCCACCGCCAGCGCCCTATCGACGAGGACACCGTCATCTTGGCGAAGGTAATGTACCGGAATAAGGTTCCTTAGTCAGTCACGATTCCTGATATTTCTCTGTCTGATTTTTCATTTATTTTCCATTGTGCAATCACCTTCAGTAATTTGTGTTGGAGCATTCAGTGTTAATGTAATTATGCATTTAGTGTTGAACTGAGTTATTTAGCACCATCTGTGCATTTCCCTCAGTTCCCTTTCAGCGTATTTTTATTCTTGCAAGTAACCGTCTTGCATATATTGCAGATAGGCCTCGACTGTGAAACCACTCGGCTCTATCCATGTGCAGTCCCCCTTCTACCCCCACAGCGATAGTTCCTGTTATGAAGACATCATCGGCGTAGAATATTTATTCTGTGTAGGATTCATTCATTTAGCAGCTAGCAGGCCCTTATTTTTACCTGCCCAGTAATTCGTCATTCTTCTGATCTGTGTTTGTTATGTAAATATAACTAGTTAAGAGAACCCTTGAGTTTACGTAATTTTCCCTCACATGAAGATGGCCCTAAGCCACAGATTTTCCCTTGTTTGTCTTCGAAGTTGTCCTAATACTGAGTCAGATGTGTAATAAATACAGTAGATTTCTTGATAATGTAAGGAACTCCCTGCGTTCATCCGTTGCCGCCTAGAATCAAGTAACTATCCCTCAGACATTTGTATCAGTGTGTGTATGTATGTATGTATGTATGTATGTATGTGTATGTATGTATATGTATATATATATATATATATATATATATATATATATATATATATATATATATGGATATGTGTGTGTTATAATGAAATGTACTGAGCAATTTCAGCCAAACTTGAGTGTACATATGACTTACTATCTGGAAAAGAATACTGTGGGGTAAAGACATCACTAGGCACCAAAGGGGGTGGGAGTGGAAGGGTTTCCCTGAAACAGGGCTGGTTCTGCCCATAGACCTAGTAGCTAAATAAACTCTACGAATTTATCATACCTCATTTCTATACACATATGACTTATTATCTGCAGAGAAGAATACTGTGGGTGTAAGACATCACTGGCACCAAAGGGGGTGGGGGTGGGAAGGGGGTAACATGTAAGGAAATAACCAAAAATGACAGATGTTAGTGTCTAATCCATAGTTTTCGAGGTTGCTGAGATGAATGGTGCCACTCCCGATGCCCTTTAAGTCCAAGTTCAGCCCCCAATAGGAATGGGGGTGAGAAGGGTGAAATATAAAATGTCTGAAATGCTGGGCAATGTTATTGAAGCAACTGTATAACAGAAGAGAGAGAGAGAGAGAGAGAGAGAGAGAGAGAGAGAGAGAGAGAGAGAGAGAGAGAGAGAGAGAGAGAGAGAGTTTATTAGTTGCCGTTCACAGTTTTTCCGGATAACGCCGGATTGGTCATATAGTATATATATATATATATATATATATATATATATATATATATATATATATATATATATATATATATATATATGTATGTATATATATATATATGTGTGTGTATGTATTTATATTCATATCACATGTACACATGTATGTATGTATGTATGTATGTGTGTATATATATATAATATATATATATATATATATATATACATATATAAACATATATATATATATATACCTATCTTTCGGTGAATCCTACGGCAATATCCTATAATCAATAAGATGCCTAAATCATGTATCTATGAGAAGGTTATACTGCCATTCAGACATGGAAGTCCTTTAAAGAAATAGAGCACAAACCTTTCAAGAACACCATGTGCAATCTCACCCGACAATCACTCGTCGCAGAAACTCTATATTTTTTTTACTGCATACTTGGATACGATATATCAGCCTAAAATGACCGATTAGAGGCAACATGGAAAACGTGCTAGGAAACCTAAAGTAACGCAACCTGTGGACTGAGTCACAAAAATAATCACGAACTATTTTCAGAGAAATGGAATACCCTGCATAACCTTCTTCTGCAGACGCAATCCACTGAAATTGCTAGTTACGTTGGCATCCATCAATCGCTGGGTTTTTTTATGACAATAAATCTTGCCTACCTGTCATGGACTCTCTCTTTATCTCTTCCCAGTGCTCATTTCTTTTTTCTTCAATAGATACCTCTCAAATGACAAATTTGTACTTTACAAAGATATCTAACAAAATACAGTCGTGTACACGATGTGGAAATTTTTGTACCTCCCCAACTATTCAGGTCGTTCAAACGGTGATTTGTAAAACACTTTTTTAATATCAATTTCAATATCCATTGATATTAATACTACCACTTCTTAATCAGCACAACTCAACAGAAGAATCCAAAGACAAACATGCAAATGCACTCACACAAATTAGATGACCTGACTACGACGCAATTACAAAAGAAAAAAATATTAAAAAGTCACAGATCAGTATATGGTATCATATAGTCTAAATAAGATTACTAATAATGTGTAGTTCTGCATCTACGAAAACATACAGGGCCCCCAAAATAATTCAGCATTTTTTTTTTACTTTCTTATTGCAACGAAATCAGTTCTCAGTGCAACATTAAAGTTGATTTGCAATATAAAATTCCTTAAATGCAAGATATCTGATATTTGCATATATATCTATTACATATATATATAAATTTTGTATTTATATGTTATACATATAATATATATATATATATATATATATATATATATATATATATATATATATATATATTTATATCTCGGTAATGATACTAATAGCTTCTTTTATATTATAAAACCCTGTATGTAATAAAAATGACGAGTTCACAAATTCATCATCTCTAATATATCCGCCATTTATTATTTGGAAAGAGGGGCCGTTGTTACAACGCCAGAACTAAAATTTGCACGACAGTTCCAAATTCTCTATTGCCACCGCAAAACAAAAAATTTAAATGGAGCACCAACTAGCTATGAGTGAACACTGAAAATGAAAACAAATGACAATTAGCGACCTTATAGTGTTTTATGATACTTGAAGGTTTATTTATGAAGAAATGGAATGTACGCATGATTTGCGTTCCTTCCTTGAACAGGTTTCTTCTTAACAAGAATAAGACTCATTTATATTTATACCTATCTATATTTTGATCAAATGTTATAAAAAAAAAATATGGATGTGAATCGGCAATTTGCATCTGCTTCTTAAGTTACTTATTCTAGTTCTTAACGTCATTTAGAAAATAGTTAAAAATCACTCATTCACAATATTCAGCAAATCTAGCTGGTGGAGACAATGGTCAACATCTTGCAACCAGTGCACAAAGAAAGAAGACAATACTTAAGGTATAACAAATTTAGGCAGAGGAAAAAGATTAAGGAATCAAAGATACAAAACAAGCATGACAGGTAAAAGGCAAAGTCGAGATATTTCGGTGATCATTTACCAGCAAACCAAGAACTTGTAAAGCAGGATAGTATCTCCGCACCAGCTGCAAACATTTTGTTGACTAGTTTTCCAATATCTGTAGTTAGGACACAGTAAATTCCATTCCTTTTCCTAATCAGCTCTCATAGAAAGTTTCATATGTAAATGAGCTACTGAGAAAACTTGTACATTCCCTTCGTACAATCCCTGTGAGAATAAGCTGGGTTTCTTTGGGCGGAGGAAGATTTGGCAGACACAGGCCTACTTAGATGGAAACTTTAAGGAGGATGGTTGGAGATAAGTGGAGATTTGTAGACGATAAAGCACAGGAAAGACGAGAATGGCGGACTTTCACAGCGGCCCTTTTTGTCACACGGCACTGGAAGCGAAGATGATGAAGGTCAGCATTCGCAGTGCAGAATTCAGTTCTGTCTCGCTGGCTGTCAACAGTATCGTGGAAATTTCACCTTCTGGTCTTTCTTAGAACTTAAACCTGCTCAGTGGCCGCTTCCTCTCTTTGCAAGGAGTTAGCTACTCTTATTTTTCGATTAACTACGGAAAACAAGAGCGCCTACAAGAATGTGCTGCTAGGTAAGTTCAAATCCTAAGAATGACCAGATAGTGAAATTTCAAGAACTCTGCTGACATCGAGACAGAAATGATTTCTGGTACTTGACCGATTACCTGTAAGTTATCAGGCGTTACAACTACCAGAGAACTCACGTCCCTTGTGTCATGAGATGTCGCAAAGCCGTGGACCAAAGATTTTTTTTATTAATACACAGCTGCTTTATAAATGTTATCGCACTTTGGAAGTATACTAATATTTGAAGCTATTATTTATGCACTGCGTTCTCTTATTTGCTTTTATTAGTATATTCAGTTCTACAATTCTTTTCACTCCTTTTTTTTATATAGAGTATTCTGTTATGTGGAACTTTCCCAATCAAAAAGGTGGCCTTGAGTTGGGCTCCATATTAAAATATTATAAATCAAATACTACTCAAGTACAGTAAGCATTTAGCCACAATGGAAATATGGTGGAGCCGAAATATGAGCCAATTCGTTACGTAGCGCGCAAAACCTTCTTCTGATATTGTATTTCCGAGAGACTGATAGTCTAGCAGCCAAATACATAAACACTTGATAACCTCGATGAGAGCACTTCTTTGGGTGTCCCCTATAAGCGCTAGTAGAGGAGAGAGAGAGAGAGAGAGAGAGTTTATACATCTGCAAACATGGACGCGCAATTCCAGAGAAAACAGCTTTCATTACTCGTCCAATTACTGTAAAAGAAAAACAAAATAAATGTGCAATTTAACATGAGTCAACACAAAGGCTACAATACGTCAATTTACAAAGCAAGGACATTTTACCAAAAATTTTCCGGCCATCTACATAAAAACAATTACATTTTTTTATGACTTTGTTGAAATTTATTCAGATATTTGCTAAATTTTACAGCATTATAATGAATATGAACAAGTAGAAAAATGCGCCGAAGTTTCTTCTGCGCAATCGAGTTTTCTGCACAGCATATAACCAAGGCCACCGAAAATAGCTCTATCTTTCGGTAGTCTCGGTATAATGCTGTATGAGCCGGGGTCCATGAAACTTTAACCACGGCCCGGTGGTGGCCTATCCTATATCGTTGCCAGAAGCACGATTATGGCTAATTTTAACCCTAAATAAAAACTACAAAGGCCAGAGGGCTGCAATTTGGTATGTTTGATGATTAGATGGTGGATGATCAACATATCAATTTGCAGTCCTCTAGCGTCAGTAGTTTTTAAGATCTGAGAGTGGACAGAAAAATGTGCAAACAGAACAGAGTGCGGACTGACAGACAAAGCCGGCACAATAGTTTTCATTTCAGAAAACTAAAAATGCGTACATTCTAACAAGGGTATGAATTACTTCACGAGACTTCAGCCTTTTTTCAGGTATCTTAACAGTTTCCACATTTCAGTTTTGTTAAATTAGTTGTCCTTAAGCAAAAGGCCCTTTCAGTCATAAATAAAATTACCAAGAGAGAGAGAGAGAGAGAGAGAGAGAGAGAGAGAGAAAAAAAAAATCAGTATTTAAGCAAAAAACAATCCAGTCTGGGGCCAGGGTAGTGGGGCAAATGCAACAATCATCCGAATAGTTCATATATACTTCTAAAATATCTGGACGAATATTCAACTCTCAACAGGATAACTCATTAAAATATTATCCTCCGCTAAGTCCACTGAATAATAAGCAAAATACCTCGTTAACATTATAATATAACATCATTATATATCATTATGAAACTAATACCACCACTGGGCATTTCAGCTGCCAAAAATCTGTGATTTTGGCCTCTGACCTTTGATGATTAAACTTGTAAACTATACATAAAAAAGAATTACCTTCGTATTTTACCTGTATGAATAGCATACCGTGTATACTGAACTGATTGTTAAGGGCTTATCGATGAAAATCTGTGCGCGTGAGGTCTGACATTTACAGATCTTATTTGCAGTTCTAAATTACTAATTCACCATGTGATATGATATCAAGTACGTAACCAGTTATGAAACTGAAAACTGCAGAAAACCTTCGATCTATACCTTTGATTCATTTCTCCTAAAGGTTAATGTTCCTAAGCGAGAAGCAAAATGGATATCTTCATCAAGATTCATCAAAATTCGATCACTGGTTTTCACATATTTAAGCTAAAAGACGGACAAACTGAATCGAAACCCACCAAAATGGAATAACAAACGTTAAAGTTTAGTATTAACAACCTGCGGAAAATCACAATAAAAACAAGTCCAATTACAAGTACAAACAAAAACAGAAGCTGAAGTCAGACCTGGATGGCATCCTCCTAATAATAATAATAATAGAAACAATAATAATAGCACCTTCGTTAGGGTTTACCGAGAAGAGGTGAGGTTTTACAAAGGGAATTCGAGGAGTGTTTCAAGGGCGAGGGTTGGGTGGGGTGGGGTGGGGGTGGACGATATCCTCCCCTTCCACTATCTCCATGTAACCAAAGACCCCTTTGGTTTTATTATGTCAGGGTTCTGCCTTTTCAATCCTCCCCCACTCTTTTGCCCAACTGTTCTGTTCTGGACCACTGACAATCAATATTACAGCTTTTTCTCCAGCTGCACTCACTCTTACACATAAAAATCATTGAACTTAACTCGTACTCTTCTTTCATTCTCAGAGTCTTCTTGACACTACAGAAGCCGACGCTGACGTAGCTCTAAACCTACTGACTAATCCACACCCATTCATTCTTTGAACTTTCATCTACTGCAAACTCCCTTCTTAAAATGGAACTGCTTCTATTGCACTTCATGTGGTGCATTGTAGGCATGATTAAAGGTTGTTTGGAGCATCCCTTCGGCCCTACCTGCACCAACTTTTTACCTTTTACTTTACCTCTGTTTCCACTTCCTTTCTTCCATCTTGCTGTTCAACCACTCCAACTCCCTCTTTTCACCTTACGCACCGATTGGCTAAAAGCGCTTTGGTCTGTGGCCTCACGGCCAAAATTTCATTCATAAATCAAATCATATCAAATCTACTGCACGCACGCACACACACACACACATACTACCCCTTAACCTTTTTATCAGTAAAAGACAGAACATCCCGTACCTCCTCTTTCAACTAATAATCACATACGATTATCTTACACATAGCCTTTTCTCTAATATTGTCTAACAAATCCAAACCGCAGAGTTAGTATTTTGTTTTTCTCAGTACTTTTCTTTCCTTTTGCAAAACCATCACAGTTTATGTGACTGCAAACCCTCATTCCCCAACCATTTGGTGCCCTTTACATCTTGCACAATTGCAGGAATGCCATTATTTTTCTCTCTCTCTCTTCAATCCACAGGAGTGAGTCGGTGTCGCTCCCATTCAGCTAAGGAGAAGAGGCTCATGCAACATTTAAAGCATTTCTTCATACCAAGCGTAAATAACCTTTCACTAGTTGCTCCTTAGCTTTCTGGTATTTTTACACTGTATCTAAATCATTGGCCCTTCGTAGAGCAGTAATCCAGAAATAATTTACTACTTACACCCCCACTTTGCAGTCTTCAATAATAAGATGTCCTAACCAACGTGGTTGCCATTGGCCTCATGGAGAAGGCTTTTTGGGGACAAGGGTGGGGTTCACGTGGTACTGCCTACTATTCCCACAACAGACGTCAATTTTAATCGACTGAATGTCACCCTAGCATATACAATGCTCATATCTATCACAAAGTATCAGTTCTTTTGAAGACGTCCTAAGAAAACTGTAGATGAGATTGTTCAGGATTTATGACGATGGGTTAATTTTTTCCCTATGGCAAATCTGCATATATACATCTAGGGTTCCAATGGTTTTAAGCATTCGCATGCACATGCCCACATACATGTACATTACATATATATATATATATATATATATATATATATATATATATATATATATATATATATATATATATATATATATATATATATATATACACACATATATATATATATATATATATACAAACAAACACACACAGAGATATATATATTAGAGAGAGAGAGAGAGAGAGAGAGAGAACCCCTATTTAGTAGCTAACATCAGTAACAAATCGCATGCGCAATGCTAGATTTCTCTCGCATCACGCTATGTCCTCATTCTTGCGACTGCAATTTGCAAATAAACGCCCAAGTCCCATCGACACAGCACGACATATCTATGGACGCTGCATGAACTTTCAAAATCCACATCAAACCGGACTCTAAAACACGCGAACGGCGAGACCATTTGCAATTTACGAGTAGGTCAACGACCCTGAGGATATCTAGGTCAAAGCGAGGGCTCAATAAAACCACTGAATGATATGGACCTACACAGAAGCAATGGTTTCCCCGTCACACAACCGCACGAATTCGGCGACACAACATGCCACTGGTAGATCACATAAAATGTAAACAGAAGGACGTTTTCGTATCTAATGCAGTATTTGAACAGACAAAGCGTGCGTTTAAAGTTATACCGTTTATTAAGCCAACAAATACCCAAATAATGGCGATAGACGTAAACAACATCATCGGATATAGGCGTAAATAAAATCATCGGTTATCTCATTCCCACTGAAGAATCTCACATTAGATAAGCGCTTGCATTAATCCGGTACCGGAAAATATAACCACTGACCATTTCAATGAGGAAAAAAAAAAAAAACTGACAGAGAGGGCAAATGAGCCCGTTTTCATCATCACATCAAACTTGTTTCATGGACGCCAAACCGAATGCCAAATGGGTGGACAGAGGCACATAATATATTTTCTTGCTATACCATTATTTTATCCAATTACTATCTCATATAATAATAATAATAATAATAATAATAATAATAATAATAATAATAATAATAATAATAATAATAATAATAATAATAATAATAATAATAATAATAATAATAATAGTTTGAAAGTGTGAACTGAAACTAAAACACAAAGTTAGAGCAAAGTTATATTACCTTTCAGTATACACGGTACGAAAAATTCCCTTCAATATGTACGTATATCCATTTACATACGAGCACTATAATTACCTGAAACTAAAAAACCCAAAGTAATCAAGCATAAACCTTCGGAAATCATATTAGCGATCTCTGTATCCGTATCAATGAAGTGTTTATTTCGAGTAAGTAATAAAACTAAATTGTTCGTCAATGTGCAATAATAATAATTAAACATATATGGAAATGGTATTCATAAAGGCTGGCTGTTATCAGCAGCACAGGGACCTACTACAATTCAAAACGGATCTACATCATTATGAAATTTCAACACAACAACGATATTCAGTATTTGGGGGATCGGCCAATTCATTCACTGCAATATGAAACTGACATTTCTATGGAAATTTCATATTTAGTGACAATTAAACATATATATGTCCCACATCATATCGATATCATTAGCAAAACTCCACATAAATTTAATTCAAGGCAATGATGAGCATTACAATGGAAATGAATGAAACAATAACCTCAAAATATTACTGTCCAAGTTTGGCGAGCTGTACAGGTCACGTTAATAAATACGGGCACGTGGCATCATATACTTCAAAGTCAGTACTCGTAAAAATAAATTATATATGCACAGATCACATATTTCCAACTCATCACCTTTAAAGGCAGCATCTTTATAGTCGGACTAGCTGACAATATGGCACTGCCCGGGGAAACTCTGTATGACAACCGACAAACTCCCTGCCTCTCTCTCTCTCTCTCTCTCAGTTCCTCGTTAGACGAGTCGGTAGGGTTCTTGGCTAGCACTCTGCTAGGCCCGAGTTCGAGTCTCCGGCCGGTCAATGAAGAATTAGAGGAATTTATTTCTGGTGATAGAAATTAATTTCTCGCTATAATGTGGTTCGGATTCCACAATAAACTAGTTCCTGTTGCTAGGTAAACAGATGGTTCTTAGGCACGTACAATAAGTCGAATCCTTCGGGCCAGCCCTATGAGAGCTGTTAATCAGCTCAGTGGTCTGGTTAAAATAAGGTATACTTAACTTTTTTCTCTCTCTCTCACTTTTTCCTCTCTTTCTCCTCCCTAACAACCACTCTACCCTCTCTCTCCCATTTTTTTCCTCTTTCTCTAACACCCCTATCTCTCTCTCTCTCTCTCACTCTTTCTTTCTCTCACTCTCTCCCTCTCTCTCTCTCTCTCTTTCTCTGTCCAACCCTCCCTGTCTCTTTCCATCTTCTCTCTCCAAACCTCCCTGTCTCTTTCCCTCTTTCTTCTCTCTCTCCCTCTCTCTCTCTCTCTCTGTCAGTTCCTTCCCAACCCCCAACCCCTTTGGCGCCATAGATGTCTTACCCCCACAGTATTCTTTTCCAGATAGTAAATCATAATGTAGTATACCGAAATTAGGTATGATAAATTAGTAAAGTTACTAAGTCTACGAGAATAACCAGCCCTGTTTCACTGGCAGAACCAGCCCCGTTTCAGGGATGCCTTTCCACCCCCACCCCCTTTGGTGCCCTTTGGTGCTAGGAATGTCTTACCCCCACAGTGTTCTTTTCGAGATAGTAAGTCATATGTAAACGAAGTTTGGTTGAAATTGCTCAATGCGCTTCAGAGTGTATGTGGAACATACACATGCATCCATGCATCCATATATATATATATATATAGATAAACTAATAAAATTGTAAGAGAGAGCGAGAGAGCGAGAGAGATAATCCACACACTAACGTTCACTTGACAGCTGCCTCCCCTCAAGGGGACTGCTGTGCCCGTGGCCAACTTGCCGAATTATCTGGTGGCAAAGCGGATAAAATCAATATTCCTTTAAAAATGGATGACGGATTTAAGATACACGGTCAGTCTTCTAAGAACCCATTAACACATAACGAGGAAAATCTCGCAAATTGGGGGCCCCCGTTCTCACATAATCCTCTTGCCCTCTGGGATTAATTGAAGGGAAAAAATTGGGCGTGGAGATAAAAAAAAATATTTTGTGGATGAACCATTTTCTACGAAGTGACTAAAACAGTTACATACTGAAAGGATTAAGGCACGACTGACTGACGTAAACCCTTAATTACAGACAAATCGTAATTAAAAATTTCATTTAAACTGGTAAATATAGATATAAAAAAAACTATATGGCTACCGTAGCCAAATTATGCATATGATGTCTAGGAGAGCTTATTCGTAGTGTGGAGGAGAACTAGCGAATGTAATCACATTATCCAATCTTTAACCACGGCGATGGCGATATATATATATATATATATATATATATATATATATATATATATATATATATATATATATATATATATATATATATATATACACACATATATGTATGTATATATTATATATGTGTGTGTGAATGAATACAGAGATGAGTGTAACCCTTTGGGAGCACGTGTGTATAATGTATGTATAATATGGATAAGCGAAAGGTCCACATTTGGTTAGGAGGTCCTTTTCGTCACATCTTATGAATAAGAGGAAGCAATTGATACAAATACCCAATTTCTCCAAATTATTTACTTCTTCCGCCGCAAGCTGCAGGTCGCAGGTATCTCTCTCTCTCTCTCTCTCTCTCTCTCTCTCTCTCTCTAATAAACAAAGATAATTTAAATAACCGGAACAAGACTGAGACTGAGTTCCCTATCAAAGTATAATCGTTTGTTACGAGTTGAGTTATCAGTTTAAAAAAAATCTATAACTAAATTAATTAGGTTTAATTTAATCCTACTAACAGGGAGGCAGATGGATAAACAAGAAAAAAATTACTGTACAACTATGTGAATTTAATTCAAAAAGGTTATAAAATGAAGTTTGGGCTTATTATATAATTTGGTAAACCAACTCCGAAAAAGAATGATTTCAGGGGCTACTAGAACATAATTGCTGAAAATAAATAAATATTTCGTGAATTTTCTCTTCATTAAAGTGAAGCGACAAACTCTTAGATGTCAAGCAAGATGAGGCAAAAACCTTTTGACAATTCTAAGTGATTTATGTTATGCGAAGTGGCTAAGGATGATGGAAATCATATAATTTAACGGAAAGCTGTCGTGCTCAACCTTGGTAGAAGTTGGCAAACAAAAGATCATAACAATTACAGGTTTTAAGGAAGGGTTAATACGCTACCTCCGCAGCAAAGTGCAGTGTAACCATGTTCTAAATCCTGATAAAACGAAATTTGTCTGGAAAGCGTCAGTTCTATACATGTGCAAGAAGAACAGTGAGGGAACACAATTCTTACTACAACTATGCGAAACGTGGAATCAATGAATGTTTGAAATAAGAGTTACATGCGGAATAATTATTTTTACAACCTACTACCTCTTCGTTAGAACAAATAACTGTACAGAGAAGTATTGAAACTGGATACTAAATCTATAAAAATGCTATGCGATGTATTATTCGACAAGCAAACGCTAGATGTGTGCGTATATATATACATATATATACATACATATACACACACACACACACACACACACACACACACACACACACACACACACATATATATATATATATATATATATATATATATATATATATATATATATATATATATATATATATATATATATAATATTCACACAAAACACACACACACACATATATATATATATATATACTTAAAACGTAAGTCATAATGGTATCGCTTCGCTATTACGCCTTATACTCATGTATCGTGGAAGCCTTAAGATGGTGGACCCCTGGCTACATTTCCGAAAGTTATCACTGCAGACTGAAAAGGAACTAGAATAAGGAAGAAGGTTACAGCACGTACTCGATTAATCCTGAAGAGAATGCCGCGGCTCGCCATCTCAGAACGACTGGCTGAGTAACTATATAGTGGAAATTATTTAGGGCAGAGGTTCCCAAACTTTTCGTTCCTCGGTACCCCTTGGGCTTTTTTATAGGTTCCCATGTAGCCCTAACACTAAAAATTAAGCTTAATATTAAAAAAGAACATTTTAATATTTTGATATTTTAAATTTATGGCGTCTGCACGTGTAGATTACATAAAAGTTGTGCTAATCAACACGAGGAAATTGAGAAAAGTGCAATCTGAGTGCAGATGACAACACCATGTATTGTACAGTAGTAATTATTTTCTTCAGACCAAATGTACCCCTCTGAAACGTGCAAATGCACCCCTGGGGGTACATGTACCCCAGTTTGGGAACCCTTGATTTAGGAAATATAAAGAAAAATTTCTGTCACATTTGGAACAGCAGACTAACCCCAAAAATTTAATAAAACTTATTGATTAATTTCAATACAATGTTATTAATTTTAATCAGTGTAATTAGAAAACATACCATCAAAAAGGTCCGTCTACAACTTTATGAGCATTAATTAAAAAAGAAAGAAATACATTAACTGAACCTATAAAGTGGAAAGAGTGGCTGTACTTTTATGATCTCATGTTCTGGCCACTCAGTCTCTTATTAGTATGGATACAAAATTGTAACTGTGAGAATTTTAAGAAGAAACCCGAGAAACAAAGTAAAATGTGCAAGGAATAATGGAATATCTACAATGATAAAAAATAATACGAGTTGAAGCAGCAGAACGTTATATACTAACAATTACAGAGAGAGAGAGAGAGAGAGAGAGAGAGAGAGAGAGAGAGAGAGAGAGAGAGAGAGAGAGATAAAACCAAGTCAAAAATGGAATACGTCAAAGTAGGAATGAAAAAAAAGAGGAAATTTAATCCACAACCTAGGAATTAAGCTGTTAACATAAAACTTGAGCTGACGAAACTTTATGCGTAATTAATAGTCTAGTGGACATTTATTATTAACTTCAAGCACGCCAACGCTTATTGTCTCTCCCTAGCCCTCAGGCGAGAGAAAAAATCTTCCTCCACTAGATTAATGAGTAAGGATCAAAGGGAGATTAAAACATATCACGTAGGATGGTTTCTCTTTCCTCTACCACTTTGCTTCGTTTTTTCTCGTGCCACTTTGCATCTGTACTCATTCTGAGGGGCAAGTGGTCTCATAACACCAGTAAAGTTCGAGGCACAGTTAAGCTAAAAGGAGAGCTAGAAGAAGAGGGTAATTAGAAAATGCTGCAGCTTACAAGTCCCATGAAGCGTTAACATAGGAAAGAACGGGAAAAGACAATGCTAGCGTTAAGTATGCACCACAGCTTGAAGTCTTAATATACAAGCACAGAACAAAAGAATTTCCTAAGCTTCTCCTTGCTTACGTTTCCCATTTTCGTTACCCTTCAGCAATATTCCCGTTTTCTATTGCCTTAAAAAAATTCGAAATTTCTTCGGGCAAAAAATATAAGTGAAAGAGATAAAGCTTCTTAAATTTTAAGTGTTTCATGAAGAAAAATACACTGCCTATGGCTAAATTGGTCTATAGAATATCAGCAAAACTTTAAAATGAACTAAATCTGAGGAGTAGCATCAAATGGTTACTTTCTATTTTTTTACATTTATAACGGTAACAAGCGTATGGGGGATTTATCCAAAATAATTTAGCACCAAAATTTATACCAAAGTTTATTCGTATTCGTTTTTTACATAATTTTTTTACAAAGTGAAACAAATATATAATTTAATAATATTCCAAATGCGCTACCTGGTCACAGCCTATTGGCTGGTAGTCCGAAGGTTCGCACCTAACCTCTCAAACCATTCATTATTTAATTTAACCAACCATAAATCCTGCCTAACTGCCGCAGGGTCTGCTTGGTTTACAAAATTCAAACGTTATAGGAATACTAAAATGCACATTCTGAATCCGAAAAATTAATTCGCCGTGTGGAAGTACTGAGCTACAAACTATATTTTCAACCGATAAAACTACCGTCAGAGATATTACATCAGTGCTTACTTGTTACACTGATAAACGAACCTTCCAGCATTCCCTGTGTGTGTTACGACTGCAATGGCAATCAGTGAGAAGGGAACAACTGCACATATTTTTTTTTCCTATCCACTCAGTTTTCAGGAGCCTTTTTCAAATTTCACTAACATAAATAAAAATCCTGTCACTTATGAGCTAATCTGGAAACAAATTTCCATTAATGGACAAAATTCTGGCACGAAGGAATAAAGTGAGAAAAGTGGTAAAACGGAAAGAGAATTGAAGGAACGAAGCCCTTACCAAAATCATTAGGAGGCTAAATAAAAGATCGATAATCCGTTAATAAGATAACCAACAAATCATCTTGACGATCACTCCTCTCAAAAGGGTTTTAACCATGATAAAAAAAAAAAAAAAAAAAAAAAAAAAAAAAAAAAAAACATTCGATTGCGTACTACCACGACCGTAACAATAACAGTAACAACAAAAGCAATAAATAATAATAATAATAATAATAATAATAATAATAATAATAATAATAATAATAAACATGAAGAACAAATTCAAAGAGAAATTTCTCCCCTTCATAAAAACATGTGTTCCAACACCACGCGAAACAAACTCTCCTCCATGACGTGTAATACCTTCATTGAATAAGCAATCCACCAAAAATCCCCAAGCTCTTCAATGTAAAAAGAAGAGAGAGAGAGAGAGAGAGAGAGAGAGAGAGAGAGAGAGAAAGCACCCAGCGGAGCGGAACGGAGCAGGTAACAGGATCGGATGTAATTACGGACACATTTGAGGGATTGTCTCTCGATTACCAGAAAGAGTTAATCCCGAATTATTTCCAACAACATTCTATGGCATTATCTCTGAATTACATACCGCATGAAATCTGACGGATCCCCTGAAATTAATAGGAATAATCTAATGCAGTTACGCTTTCATAATTAATATGGAAGAATTCTGAAGTCACCTTTACAGTGTCTATGCCTGTGAGGTAAGTCCGTGGTACTCGTTTTGTTTAGTAACCTCGGCGTCATACTTCCCGGTTCCAGAGGTACTTTATACCCTTAACAGCAAAACTGTGGAATAGTCTTCTTGGCAGTGTTAAAGATGCTGCAGCTCTGAAAAGTTCCCTCAGAGTTCTTTAGCTTAATTACCAAATATTTTTCTGCTTCTCTCAACTGGTTTTTGTGTATGTATGTATTTGCCCTATGTTGATTTATTTCCCTGTCTTTTATCCGTACCTGCTTATTAAACAATTTTCTTTGGAAGCTTTCTTCGGCAATTAATGACATTTTTGTATGTTTCGTGTACACAATAATAATAATAATAATAATAATAATAATAATAATAATAATAATAATAATAATAATAATAATAATAATAATAATAATGAATATGAGGAAAAAATTCAAGAGAAATTTCTCCCCTTCATAAAAACATGTGTTCCAACACCACACGAAACATACTATCCTCACTGACGTGTAATACACTTATTGCAATGAGCAATCCATCATAAATCCCCGAGCCCTTCAATGTAGAGAGAGAGAGAGAGAGAGAGAGAGAGAGAGAGAGATGAGAGAGAGAGAGAGCACCCAGCATAGGCAAACGACAGGTTATTTCTCACGAACACAAAACAGACAAAAATACCGAAAATGGATTCAGAAACATTTCATCAATAACTGAATGTCATATCCGTTGGAATATTTCTATCTATTTATTTGCGATTTCAAGCACACCTCCAGCGCAATCTACCCTATCAAACTGAATATTCAGCGAAGAGAGGGAGAACTAGTAACTGCTTTTATAGAAAATATATAATGACACTTGTATATGCTAATAAGAATTATAGCAATAAGCAGATTAATAAAACAAGGAAAAAAGAAATCGACAATTATACTAGAGTAATTAATATTAAAAAAGTCCTGAATTATATCCTGAATGAAGTTATTGACACCGGTCGGCGACGATAACCTCGTCGTTATTATCAATGTCTGGTGAAAGTAACGCATGAGTTATACTCACCGTTATTATTTCCACATAGCTGTTTTCTTAGTAAAAGTATAGTATAACATGTTCTTTTTTCTTTTATTGAAATACATTCTCAGCGCCATAACAGTAAAAATAACAGTAATTCTAAAAAAGACAGGAAAATAAACAGAATGTACCATTCGTCAAATTCAGGATAAGAACGCTATTGTTTTCTAGCCTTTTTCTGCTTTTCATTGCTCTCTTGTCGCTTCCTTTCCTTTTATGTCCAGCTTTTGAATTATTAAATCGACCTAGTGTTCTAGATTTTTTAGGACGCCCCTTTCGTTTCACTGATGGGAGATGAACATTTGCTAAGTTGAAACGTTCTGAGAGTGACGTTGGTTCGTCTGAAGAATGTAACTTTTTCGGTGTATCAGCCGTAGATGGTACGGTACAATCAATTTCTTCCGATGGACTTGGAGGTGGATTCTGTGGGGTATGACTGCATGTGTACCGGATTCGTCATCGTCGTTTAAAACCCTGCAGTCATTATTTTCTTCCCACATTCGGAGAAGATTTCTGAGACTATCTAGTCGCCTATGGAAGACTTGCGTTCCCCTGCTTGTGAGTACAGCTGCATTCCTTTGAACGGTTTCTTCTGACTGTCGGAATTTTTGTGCTTGGATCACTGAGTGCTGATGTCTCGGAGTTTGTGATATGGATGACTGATTTTTTTAGAACAGTTGCTTCGGATATCACTGTGTTTTCTTTGTGCCACCTAGAATTAGTATTATTTGTAGTTGCATCTATATCACCTTTCCGTAATGCTTCTGTAATATGCTTGCAGGGTAAAAGGTGCTGACAGTAGAAAATGTATGAACATCTAAGCTCACGATCATCAATTTCCACTTCATAACAACTAGAATTGACTGACACGGAGTAGCTACTTGGGGAATTAGATTGGATAGATGGAATAATCGAATTTTCATGTGCTTTGTGGTTTTCAGAAAGTTTCACAGCGTGCTCCGTGTATTTGCGATACAACTCACAAAAAAGTGGATTATTTGTTCCATATTCAAGTGAAGTGCATTTTTGTACACACAATTGGTGTGCTCGTTCATCATTTAAAACACATTTATGTAGCATAATGTTTCTAATACATTCAGACATTGAAGTGGCTGCAAACAGCAAATGCTTGAGCGTTCCGTTTTCCGATTCAATTCGGTTATCGGTATCGTTGCCAAATGTTAATTTGGAACTTCGTAAATAAGCTCCCCACATCTCTTTACACACAAGTCAGTTTTGAGAGACATACTGAAACAACCCGGAATCTTGTTGTTCTAAAGTCTGTAAACATGACTGAAAACGTTCTTCACAGTTAGCATACACAAGTTGTTTGACTGTAGCAAAAATTTCATCTTTTTCTGTAACTGGACGTACAAGACCCGACACTTTTTTCTTCAAGTACTTAAGAACATGAAATTACATAGCAAATTCCAACAGCTTGAATTTCACTGTGATCTTTATTTAACATTACGGTCTCAGGTTTGCTTACGTCTCCCATCATTTTGCAAAACGATGTCGTACGCGAATTTATCATGTCTGCCGTTTCACTTCTTAAAAAAAAGCATAAAAGACTGCTCGACCGCGACCAAGGTTGTCCTGGATGAGAACCACGTACAGAGGATAACTGTATTTGTTAATTTTGTGTGTACTGCCATCCATGGAAATTAATTCTGGATAATGATGATACATTTGCACCCTCTCTTTCGTTGCGAAGCGACCATCGTGATTGCTCCATTTTCGTCAGTTACAATATCCACTTGACCTTGTCTTTCTATATCCTGTACAACTTCTGTAAGTTGTTCAACATCAGTAAGACCTTCTCCAGCTTTGACCTTTTTAAGGCTTCTTATATCTTGTAATGTGACTTCCTTTTTAAACCTCGTTTGTATATACATTTTTAGGTGCTATATTGCCAGGATTTAGTTTCACAACATCTTTTACTTCTTCAAACTCTGACGTGGTCAAGGGGCGGTTTTGGCTATGGAAAGCCTTCAAATTAACCAAGACTTCATGGTTATGCTTAACGTAAACATTTGTTATCACTAACTTAGTCTTCCTGGCGCTTAATGAAACTGAAGCATTACATCCACAACTATGGTAACGTTCTTTCTCCCTTAAACTTAAACCTCTTTGCTTGGGCTTCCAAAATGTATACATACAAACGTCACTGTGACATACTTAAGTTCTTCTGCTATCGGATGCTGCCGACGCTTGTTTTCAAACTCAACGGAACTTGAGGATTTAACTCTGAAAACGCTGCCTGTTTTTTCTTGATATTTTTTGAATGACACATTAAACTCTTCAGTAAATGCTAAAGACAGGTCCGTGACAAAGGAGCTTTCTCCCTCCGTTTTGATGAATCGTTATATACTAAATACAAAGTATCTATTTGGAAAGTCTACATCGTTAAGTATCATTAGGGAACCGTTACATACTGAATACGAAGTATCTTTTTGGAAAGTCCACATCGTCAAGTATCACATTTGCGAACACGGTGGTAATAAGTTAAGTATACCTTAGTTTAACCAGACTACTAGCTCTCCT